>NW_026849065.1:0-211331 GCF_030867785.1 Colletotrichum acutatum
GCAATCTTTTGTAGAGAGCTCCTCAGACTGACTAGTCAGTGTGCAGATATGCGCGGAAGCAGGGCTCATAATAGGCCATGAGGGAGCTTGCAATTTGTTGTAGGACACAAAGCTTAAAATCCATTCTTTCCATGACTATAACGTAGCAGACAAAATCGAATCCCGGAACTGAGTCAGAGGATCGAGGCATAGGTAGTCATAGGGTGGGGAGCTCGTGCCAGCCATCGACCAACAATCGCCATCAAAGTACGAATGCTCGCGGACGAACCAGTGAAGGGTGTCTAGAGATTGCGATCTTAAATCCTTGACATGACTCCAAGATTTCAAACTCCACATATTCGGTTGGTGCATTTGTCTTTGATGATATGTGCATACGGTGATCTACTAGACTTGGCATCTTGCCTTGTTGACCAGAGCCTAATCAAACCACGACATTTGCTCGCCATTTCGAGATTACTATATGAACCATTGACTTTGTCTTCAGTCGATTCAAGATCTCTCGGGAAACACACGGGTAATTCCACGTCAATTTTCTTATTATCGCACCGATACGTCAGATTTTCTTCTCGAACGTATATGTTAAGCTACATAGGATTGGACGTTGCAGTCTTCATCAAAGCCAGGTAAGCATCTTAGATGTGTGATCCACAAACATGTAGTGACGATGTATTCCAATCCGAAAGTGGAGGGAAGGAGGATCCTGAGGTTCACTCTAGCCAGTAGACGAGTAAGGCAAGAATACTCAAGACATCGAAGAAAACGCGGAGTCAGGTGTCAACTTTCGAGTCAAGGAAAGCAAAAAGAATAGCATACAATGATCTGCTCCTTAGCAGCACCCAAGTCGATGACTACGACAGCTCATTGGCAGGGCATTTAATCCCAAACCGGCGGCGAACTTTGTTCTGTCGTCACGCAGAGACTCTAGCAGGGCACAGCCGTAAGCGGTAGATCTACGAACAGCAAGGCGACAATAAGCTCATCAGAAACGCGGAATCAGTACAGATCTGAAATAGCCAACTTCAGAAGAACGAGATGCTATATTAGGCTGACTACCTTACTTTACTTTTCGTCACCGGGCAGGTGTGACGGAACCACAAGGTTAACATTGAGTTTACGAAGGACTTCTTAGTTCCCGACGGGATGATAAAATCACCGGTCTATCCGTGGAAATTCCACACAATTGGACTTCGCTCTGCCGCCCCCGAGAGTAGCTGATTTTTGGGACAGTAAGCGATCTAGGCTATCCAGCTAGCGCATTTATGACTAAGTCAAGGTCTAAAGATCGGCCTGTATTTTAGCGAAAACATCTCGATAGCAATATATCCAATTCTGGCGAAAGTCGGCGTCTGCCGTGCACCGAAACAGTTCAAGTTTGATAAACAGAGAAGCTAATTTGTGTGCGCCTTATATCACCCTTCACAAATAAAACCATCTAATCAAGCCGATTGACCGGTCATACATCAAGGGTCTCCCATCCTTATAACCTTTCAGGCTCCAGAACCCTCCTTTTTATTTCCAAATTACGCCTAGCTCTCCCCAAACCTAGCGGCCCGTTGCCAAGTGAATTAAGCTCGGGCGAAACCGAGTTGAGGTGACACTGATGTGCGTTTCCCTTCATCGGGATCAGCGTCCGAGCTTGATCCCCTCCAACAGGACCCATCTTGAAACACGCATCGCGCCTTTCCGAGGAATGCTTAAATGATAGCACCTCTTTGTTTCTCACCTTTAAAGCCCGATGCAGAGCCGCCTGGCCTTTCCCCACATCCTGTACGACCTGCTTCTCCGCTAGACTTGTCGAGGGTGATGCTGTAATCATCAACGACAAGCCAAGAAGGGTATTGACGACCCCCTAATTTCCGCTCTCCCGGTATATCTCAATATGCACTGGCTCCGTGCGGCTTTGCTGCTTCCTCTGGCTGTTTCTGCGACGTTGAACTTGAAACAGTACAAACCGTCATTGAACCAGCCCAAGTACTCAAACGCGAGGGCCGACTTCCAGCAAAATGTCGTGAACAAGGCTCAAGGGGAACCTAAGTTCCTCACAGACAAGACCAAAAGTGCGTTGATACATGTCAGTTACTCTCTGACGTGGCCTACTATCTAACACTTCTGCTCTTAGAGTTTGTCGTCAATGGAACAAAGATTCCCGAAGTTGACTTTGATGTCGGCGAGTCCTATGCGGGATTACTCAACATTGACAAGAACAATGACACAGCCGGGAAGCTGTACTTCTGGTTCTTCCCATCCGAGAGCCAGGCTGCTGACAAGGAGATTATGATCTGGTTGACCGGTGGGGTAAGTCTAGCGGATATAATAGCGAACATCGAACAGAACTGACTTGCATTGCCAGCCTGGTTGTTCCTCTACTGGAGAACTTCTCTCAGAAAACGGCCCTATGCTCTGGCAGCCGGGAATGTTTAAGCCCATCCGCAACAAATGGAGTTGGCATCGTATTACCAATGTCGTCTGGGTGGACCAGCCCGTGGGTACGGGCTTTTCGCAGGGTACACCCACCGCCAAGGACGAATTCGATGTCGCCCGCCAGTTCCTCAGCTTCTGGCGCAACTTTGTCGACACCTTTGCAATGCAGGGCTACAAGGTCTATGTGACGGGATCCTCGTACAGCGGCATGTACTGCCCCTACATCGCGAGCGCCATGGTCGACAGCAACGACAAGGACTACTTCAACATTGCCGGTATGCAAATTTTTGACGGCACGTACTCAGTCGACAGTATCGGGGAGGAAATTCCTGCGGTTTCCTTCGTGGATCGATGGGAGCATGTCTTCGCCTTAAACGACACATTCAGGCAGACGCTGAAGGATGCACATGAGAAATGTGGCTATGCTGACTACATGCGTAAGTGGCTCGTCTATCCACCTGCCGGACAACAGCCTGCGACAATGCCGGGCTTGGATGAGGACGGCAACGTAAAGACAGAGTGTGATACCTGGACCATGATCTTGGAGGCTGCGACGGAGATTACTCCTTGCTTCAGCGTCTATTCCGTCACGAACCTCTGCCCATTGAAGTACGACCCGCTTGGTTTCAGTGACGGCTCCATGTATAGGCCGAAGGGGGCTGGACCAGTCTACTTCAACCGGGAAGACGTCAAAAAGGCCATCAACGCACCCTTGGACAAGGAATGGGTATTCTGTACCGAGACACCGGTGTTCTTCAATGAGACCGACAATTCTATTGACGAAGGGCCGGGGAGCCAACCAGTCTTGCCCAACGTCATTGACAAAACCAGAAACGTCATTCTCGCACACGGCGCCAAGGACTTTGTGCTCATTGACGACGGTACGCTCCTCACAATTCAGAACTTGACCTGGGGAGGGCAGATGGGTTTCCAAAAGAAGCCCACCGCACCGCTCTACGTGCCCTATCACACCAACACTGACCCCGAGACGCTGGCTGGCGCTGGTGTGATGGGTACAGTGCACTCGGAGCGAGGCTTGACGTATCTCGCCGTATCTACGGCAGGCCACTTCCTCGCACAGGATGCTCCAGCTGTGGCGTTCCGCAGTGTCGAAGTATTGGTCGGGAGACGGGAAGGTTTCGAGTCGACGAACACGTCGTTCACCATCGATCCTAACACGACAGCTCCTGTGGGAGATGCGGGTAACGGCACAGTCTTGATGTTCCCGCAATCTATGGAACCTGGGAGGGGTCAACTTTCAGGCGCACAACCGGTGAGGAGCAGGGGGATAGAGGTTTCTGCGGCTGGGGGTCAAGCAACGTTTGCCATGGCTTTGGCGACTATTGTCGCAGTATACATGGAGTTTTGATGGTTTGGATTGTTGGTGTTTTCGGATTTCAGAAAAAAAGAATAAACGTAAGAACAATGAGCTCTAAAACTACAATGCAGAATGAAACTTATTGAGCTCATAAAACACATGCGGTGTTCGTATTGCGTCTTAGTCGGCGGATAGCTCAATTACTAGTCATTTAAAGTCAGAAATGCCAAAAGTTTCAAGTATATCAGATTGCTCAATGAGGATCTATGTCTAGCCCATTTCGTTCAGGTATGAGCTGGTGTCGCCATCATTTGTTCAACACGGAAGACCAATCGTTTTGTTTGGACCATTGTTCCCAAGTCGTCATGGGACAATCTATGCCAGCCTATAAAAGTAGCAGTCAATTCTCTGTTCTCCAGATAAAGCACCTCGTTCTTTACGACCTGGAGCTCTCACCTTTGCAAGATCAGCTGCGGTCAGCAAGTCCATGCCACCATCGTAACCTGGGTCTGAGGAATATGAAAACATGTATGCGACTTCGATGCCGGTATCGTGCTCTCCAGTCGCCTCAATCATCTCTTCTGGCCTAATTTGCTTATAGCTGGCTTGTACTCCATTTACCTTTGCCCATGTCTCTAGGAATTGGGGCCAAGTAGCAGTTGTTCCTTCAGCCATGTAGGCCTTGCCGGGAGGCATCTGGGAAACGGCGTAGGTGAAGTTGCCCATGTCATCGACAGGGGAAAAATGGGGGACGGGCTTGTCAGGAGATGTTGTGAACGCCATAGTGAACGTGCCATCGGAGTTCTGATGACGCTTTAGAGATGATGATTGTCACATCGAAAAGGGGGGGGGGGCTCACCTTGCCGAAGTATGAGTTTGGGAGAATGTTGTAGCTTGTGTAAAAGTACCCAGTATGAATGCATGACATCTTCGCCGCAAGTTCGGGATACTTTTCGTTCACGTAGCCAGGGAAAACCTCCGCCTTGGAATCAAAGTGATACAGCTCCTTGAACTTTCCACCACTGCATTTCTCAGCGTGACTCAGTGTCGAAACCAAAAACCCGTTCTTGTCAAGCGATTCCACAGTCTTGGCCGCGGCGTCGACGATATTTCGTCCCTGGCGCAACTCGACGTCGTAGGCGAACTTCCGGCAGGAGATGCCCTGCTCCTGTGCCTTCATGCGACAGTCTGGTCGGAAGAAGGGCTCCCAATAGTTTGTGACGCTGAAGATGACATTTGCGCCCGTAAATGCTTCTTCGATGGAGGCGACGTCTTCAAGGTCTGCGCCCACCAGCTCCACATCGGAACCGAGAGCGGAAAGGGCAGTAGCGGACGTGGATTTGGTGTCGCGGGTGAGAGCGCGGACGCGGTAGCCGGCGGCCAGAAAGCGGCGGGCAACGGAGCCGCCTTGATTGCCCGTGGCGCCCACGACGACGATGAGCTTTTGGGACATTGTCGTCGGTGTTGGTTCGTGACAAAGAATAAGAGGCGGTGAGTTGACCGGTGGGATACTAACGTGGTGAAACGAGGAGAGACTTTTTGAGTTGAGTGTATTGCTAGATGTAGTAATCGTTCAGGTACAAGGAAAGCATCCAGCTACTAGAGCTTGAGATGAGTTTGCTGAAGTCCTCAGATCCGTGAGTAGCTTCTAGAAAATCTTGAGATCGTGGGATCCAAAGTGGTCAAATTCTGCTTCGAAAAGCTTCAAAAGAAAATCGTTGACCCCTCTGTTGCGGCCCATTCCCCGCCGCTTTCGTGACAGGCCAGAAACATACCGCTTCCCCTCGGCTGGAGCAGACACTAGTGTGAGATAAGTGTCACTAAGAGAGACTAAATCAAGGCCACTAAGTCAGTCTCATACCTAAGCGATGTACGGATACATGAGGTGATATCTCAGAGTCGATATGAAGGTGGAGCTCCTTGTCTCGCAAAACTCTTCAGCTATTGGCTCATCAAAGTGCCTTGAAGCTCACAACGTGCTCACAAGCCTTACCGAACATGGCGATGGCGATCGGGAGCGGATACCATGGTGGGTTTGGCAGCTGAGAGGAATGGGTCGTAACGTACGGGGGCGGCACGGACGTAGCGCTCGAAGCGGAATAGGGGACGACCCCGGCAGCTCATTGGCGTGATGATGGAGGGGGCTTTATGTGCAAGGCTTTTCCCAGAATTATTCTTCAGCTGGGTTCCCGGGCGATCCGCATTCATCCATCATTTCCCACCGTGGGGTGACATTTTAATTTACCGCTTCTCCATTCCAAGGGGGACACTTAAAGTTTGGCCCTCGTCTGTTTCTCGAACAGAGTCAAATTGTCCAGGGGAAAAGCGAAACCGTTGTTTTCAAAACTCCCACCTCTCTTTTTACTTCTCCCACCGGGAACAAACGGCTGACGGCAGACGGCCTGCCGATCCCGCGCTCCCTTTTCCAATGACGTCGCGTCCGTCAACTACCGGCGGTTCCAGTACCGCGGACTCGGGACCGGCCACCGGGACCCCCTCTAGTGCCGGTCCAGTCCAAACACCAACCCCTTTGACTAGCAGCACGGGAGCGACAACACCTCCCCGTGCCGTAGCACCGACCAGTATCCAGTATTTGCTTAATCCGGCGGCAGATCAGACCTTGACGCCGCTCCAGGTCGACGTAAGTTTATCACCGCCATGGTCCCTCTCCCTTTGGAGACTCCCTTGGGGCTTGAGCAAGGCCATGTGCACTAACGTTACCTTGTGAACCCGTATTACAGACCGAGATTACAAACCCCGGCGAAGATCATGACTCGGCCTACGGCTCCGATGCTGGCAGTGCTTACACGGCCTCCATAGCATCCTCCATCTTCCATTACCAGTACGAGAACGGGCGGCGATACCACGCCTACCGTGAGGGACAATACGTGCTTCCTAATGACGACCAAGAGCAAGAACGACTCGACCTGCAGCACCACATCTGGCGTCTCCTCCTTGGAGGCCAGCTTTACACCGCGCCACTCCCCACACCAGAGGATCCGGCGGCTTCTGGTATGAGGATTCTCGACCTCGGTACAGGGACGGGAATATGGGCCATAGAGATGGCAGATGAATTTCCCACAGCTGACGTATACGGTGTCGATCTCTCTCCCATTCAGCCGGAATGGGTTCCCACGAACTGCAAATTCCATGTCGATGATTACGAGGACGAGTGGACATACCGTGAGGAGGAGCACTTCGACTACATTCACGGCCGCGCCCTCAGCGGAACGTCCTCTGATTGGGCTAGGTTCTACGACCGTGTCATGGGTGGTTTGAAGCCAGGCGGATGGGTTGAAATGCAAGAGTACGATGCATGGATCTTCAGCGACGACGATAGTTATGAGAGAGCGCCCTGGACAAAAGAATGGGTGAACAAGCTGGATGAGGCAAGTAAGATGTACGGGAAGCAAATCAACGTGGCAAGACACCACAAACAATGGATGATTGATGCCGGGTTTGAGGATGTTCAGGAGCTTGTTTACAGAGTAAGTATTTTCAGCCAACGGCTATGCCCATGCCCTAGGAGATGTGCTCACATGGCTTTTAGATACCCATCGGCCCGTGGGCGAAAGATCCGGCATTGAAGGAGCTTGGTCGCTGCGAGCTGGTTCATATGCAGATGTCTGTCGACTCTCACACTCCGGCCTTGTTCACGAGAGTATTGAACTACTCGCACGATCAAGCCAGAGTGCTGATGGAGGGTGTCAAGCGAGAGTTACGTAGCAAGGACTACAGGCTTATCACGAGCTATCGGTTTGTCACCGGGAGGAAACCGATGGCATGACAGTGAGTTATTGACGTAAAGATATTATCGATCGCTCGCTCCTTGCAGCATTGGCGAGCCGAATGAGGGAGTTGGGGTGACTTTAGTGGCAAAAATCATGGGATTGGCGTACTGTAACTCATCGATGTATCGAGCGAGAGCGTTTCTTGGAATGAGGGGCATATCTAAAACAACACAAAGACTCTTTTTGATGACCCCTTAATTCTCACCGCGTGGAAGGGTCAGAAAATTAGTGACATGACCGAGATCCGAGAAATAGCGGTGGGTGTTCCTCTACCTCTGAAGTAGTGAGTTATCCAAGTGATGAATTCTGGCCGACGCAAATGAAGGCGACTAGACTGACTTACTACCAGTGCAATGACTATCACAGGTACTGTATTGAAAAACCAGATCACTGTCCTTTCTTCCTCCTTCGAAGCTTAAGGAACTACGAATAGAGGCTTCAAATCCTGGCGACGATCCACAAATCGGGCTACTACTATCAGCGCAACATGCACGGGAGATCGGTACGACGACCCAAGTCACTACATGTAGTAAACGAGTGCCCGACAACCCGGTCGGTGTTTCTCTGACACAAACATCCGATACTCCATTTTACCAAATGGTCGGATCCGTGAGCCAATTTTCTCATGAAGCCCCGGTGCACGAAAAGAGGGGTTACATATCACGTTTTCCCAATCCGCCTTTTACGCCGCTCTCCCGCAGGACGATCTTACCCGACCCCGGCGCGTGTTGCGCTCGGCGGCATTCCGCAACGCTTCAACAGCTTCTGTATGGCGTCCAACGGCATCGAACGTTCTTTCTTGGTCGACCAACAACATCCAACAATCAAGCAACCAAAGCCCGATTCATGTACTCAGAGCCAACGTGAGAGCAAAGGAACCTTTGAGTCGCCGGGCGTGGGCTGGACCCCTCGTTTCGATATGCAGGATGGCTGTTTGCCTACCAGGGGGTCCTTCACAGCCAATCAAATTCCCGCATTTCCTCTCATTGTTGGTGCGATTTGTCCTGTCAGATATCAAAAGCATGTTGGTTTGTCGTTGGGCCACAGGAACGGACATTCCCCCGAAGTCTCCACGATTTCCCGCCTTTCCATCGGTTCTCCCACCTCCGTTGCGGAGTTCGTTCGACTTCATGTCATAAGAGAAAAAGAAACAGTTTCGCCATAATAGTATCTTACGCTCGAAAACAAATCCTTGCAACCTTACTTTTTTTAAGCTTTCGGCGCATTAGTCTACCCGAATTTCTAATAAGGCTTGCCAATTCCAAACATTTGGTCTGTTGATCGTCTATCGTGCCACCCATCAACGATGTCGGCCCCAGCGGCGCCACAACCCTCAGCCTCCCTAGAGGCTGTCGAGATACCGGACGATGTCTCTATGACGACATCCGTGGATGAGGAAAGCGAGCTCGAGTCCGACGGCGAGGAGTCGGACCTAGACTCGTCTCTGGGCGCTGAAGTGCAACCTTCCACAATGTCTCTGCGCAGCAGCATACTCCGTTACCGAGAGGAGAATGGCCGCACATACCACGCCTACAAGGATGGTGCCTATCTCTTTCCTAACGACGACCTCGAACTCGATCGCTTAGACCTCCAGCATAACCTATGTCTACTCACCCTCGGCGACAAGCTGCATCTATCCCCGTTGAGTAAAGACCAGCCACCGCAACGGGTTTTGGATGTCGGTACAGGGACAGGCATCTGGGCGATTGACTTTGCGGACGAAAACCCCGGCTCGACTATCATCGGCATAGACTTGAGCCCGGTACAACCTTCATACGTTCCGCCTAACGTCTACTTCCAGATTGATGATATTGAAGACGAACCTTGGACATTTTTACAAAAGTTTGATTTCATTTACAGCCGGATGAACACGGGTGGTATTAGAGACTTTCCCAAGTTGTTCCGGCAGTCATTCGCAAATCTTAACCCGGGAGGCTGGTTCGAGTGTGCCGACGGCGCGCAAGCCATGTCTGATGATGGCACACTTACCAAAGAGTCCGCACTGTATCAATGGAACCAGTTTCTGTTCCAAGGGACAGGGGAGCGGGGGACACCGTTTGGTGGAGCCACACATTACAAGCGACAACTTCGAGAGGCGGGATTCGTGAATGTGAAGGAGGTCGTCTTCAAATGGCCGACAAACAGATGGGCTAAGCACCCAAGGCACAAGGAGCTTGGTAAGTGAAGCAGACTCTCTATATCTCAACCCATCTGGAGACTAGCTTTTCGTACCGCACCGCGTTTCCAACCTGCCATTGAGTTATGAAACCTTCTTGATACTGACAATGTGGCTAGGTTCATGGAACCACGAAAATGTGATGATGGGGCTGGAGGGTCTCAGTGTTGGGCTATTTACTCGGGTTCTTGGATGGTCAAGGGAGAGCGTTGATGTTTTCCTTGCCGAAGTTCGAAAGGATTTGAGCAACACGGCGATCCATGCATACTGGCCAGTGTACGTATCAGATCATCAGCAATCTGTGAAACTATACTGACGTCAATCATAGTCATGTCGTATACGGACAAAAGCCATCATAGCGATGGCGTTGCATTATTTGATCACGATTTACGCCACTTCCGCATTCTTTCAGCTGGAGTTGTATCATGACGGCATTCTCCATGCATGAGATTTTCCTGAAGCACATTTATCTGTATGTACGGATATATACGATGATCCTTCCAGCTCTTTACCACTGTTGCTCTCGATTGTCACCACTCAGACTACATAAAACAAGGATATCTCATGTTAAAACGCTTGTGAACCTCATAGTCGCGCTTGCTGCTCTAATCAATATTGCTAACCCTCTGAGACTGATTTCAGCAGGTAGGCTTGGACCTCTGGTCGTTGAGGGGCTATATGTAACTGCCTTGCTCCTAGTGAACCTTCCGGGTTGAGTGGTTTAACGACACTAAACACGTTAGAATGCAATCAAGTTGGAATCGGCGGCGAACCAATGACCTACACATTCGACAAACTAGACCACAGTTGTCAGCTTTGGCTCCATCACACGAGCAAGTTCAAGATAACTTACACCTCTTCCTCCAAGGCACGATTGTAAAACTGGACGTCCGTTGCCAGGATACGAACAAATTCGGGGAACTGGAAAGTCGCTGGATGTTTTGATGTTCTCGCCCTCTTGACACTGTGGATGTGGTGAGCAAAGGACAAATTCAAGGCTTCAAAAACCTTACGCAGTATGTGTTAGGCTGCAAGTCATTATTAGTGCTGCCTCCCAAAGATCGACTTGAGGTTCTTAAACTTACGTAGACTCCAGGGCATGTTGATCCCGCCGGCTTGCCCCATCCGTAATTGCAGACAGCGGCGTTGGAAGACGCAGCAAGGGCGACGATGACGGCGGTGGTGTACTTCATTTTGAGCTTCGGCGGGGCTTGAATAACCAAGAACTGTGTCGTTAGAACTCGAATGCTGCGAAACGGGGAGAAAGATATCGGATTTGTGATCCAATAAATACGACAACACGTACACTGATTCTACATCTCTTTTAATATTGATTGAGGCAGAAGATATGCATCATATTGTAGTCTCACTAACTTTATTATATTAAAGCGTTCATCAAACCGTGGGTCAAAGCGGGCGGCCCCGAGTCAGTTCATGGCTGTAATGCTCGCTCTTTCCACATTTGCTTCGTTTTCGGCTACGACGGTCCGCTGCCTGAGTCCGAGCCAAGTAGGTAGCTATCATTTGCGCATGGCCGGTAGTCAGTAATTCCAGATTATGAGCAAGGCCTGATGGCAAAGGATGCCGAGTCACGTCCTTGGGAGCGGTTGTCCATGATCCAGTGATCGATCACACCCATAATCATCGCAGAGCACGTACAACTAATTAGTGGGTTCCCAATAGCTGGACACTGCGGATTGACACTTCGGGGCATATACTAATTACTACTAAGACCAGAAACCGATACAGCCTCATTCACGCTCGCGTTCGGACCCATGTCTGACCCGCCTTCTTAGTACATGCCACGAGGACAACGAAGAGGGCCGGCCGGTCGCAACCCACCCGCGTATCGGCGTGCGAGCGCGCTTCCCGTGGATGGATCCCGCGGCCGTTTTGTGTCGGTGTAGCGGGCTTTGCCAAGCTGCCATCCTCGTTCCTAATTTGAATTTGGATTAGGCCAGCAAAATGAATGCCGATCAGAACCTCAAAGGATTCTCCCTCTGCAAAAGCAGTGCCTCTTGTCCCAGGAATCTGTTTAAGTTTTCGATCTCGACGCTGGAATTCCTTCTGGTCAAGAGGATTGATGCAAATCATGACCAGGATGGCAACTCTTCAGTAGGAGGTTCCGATGGAAAGTCGTGGATCGATTTATTCGGCGCGGAAATTGGAACCTAACTACATGGCGAGTTGAGCAGTTGAACCTTCAGCCTGGCAGCTAATGGCAAGGTTGACATTTGACAGAATGATCCGAGGTGAGCGGAGTATCTGAGATAGTAGAAGACCAGCGAGTCCGATATCAACAACCTGCTCAGACAAAGTGTTCAGGTCAGCACTACCTCTCAATCAGTACTTTGTGGGCCATGCGTACCTCAGGTCTTTGGAGCGGCCCAGGCTCTGTAAAATGGGGGGTTCGAGATCCCTGACATTTCCGACACAGGTCTTAATTCCAGTATAGTCACCGAGTGATACGGATATCTCGGCAACATCGGGAACTAGTTTGAGCAGCCATAGCCACGCAGAGAGGCCTAATTTCATCTTACCCTGGACACCCGCACAGTCAAGCGGATGACTTCGTTATTGATCGTGTCACTCTGGGTAATACATCAGTTCCGTATTCTCGAGGTCCTGGTTGCCATGAATGTCTCGCTTCCGGTCCGCTGCCTTCAGCTCGCGGCCAGATTTCGCGGAACACCTCGTGCAATAGACCTTCCATCAAGCCAGGTACCGTGCCAGCTGTAGCTCTCCAAGTGTTAAACTTGTCCCCAATCAATAGGGCAGACACCTCCGATCTATGATCGAACCTATAGTCGCGTCGAACATCCCAAGGTCGGCCAAGGATGCTGCAGAAAGCTTTGACGTCTTGCCCTCTTCCCTGCAGCTGTTCCGCCCACGACCAATCGTCAACCCGCAACTCTAATTTTTCCAAGTTCTGGTGCTGGGAAGTTCCTCCCTCTGTTGAGATGGCGTGGAAGATTGCACAAGCCAGCGTCTCATCCACCGCCACGTTGATGAGTTGGTCCCGATACTCTTCTCGGTAGTTTGGGTTCAACCTGTCCACAGCAGCTTCTATATTGACTCCCCCAGGCGCCATAGTCGCTAGTAAAGATAGTGTCCTACGGTCCTGCGGGAACTGTCATCCTCGTTGCATGGGCATGAGACGTAGAGATAATTTTCGAAGGCGTCGCATTTTACCGAGCGCTACGTAAATAACCATCTCCTCCTCATCTCCCTTGGAGCGCCGTATCCTTATGGCTAGGTCCTCGAGCAAGGGCCAGCGCTGTGCGATGAGAGTAATGACCTGGGCGTTGTATGGGTCTGTAGCGTACCTGTTGCTCTGCAAATCCAAAGCTCGCAAAGCGAAGCTGCAAGACGGGCTGAACAGTTTTCCAAGATGAAAGCTGTTCCAGCCAGTCACCTCCAGCGTCCAGAGCTTCGTGCGTCGATCGATAAACCGCGTGATCAGTCTCTCTCGCTCGTATCCCGGGTCGTCCATCGAAGACAAGTCGAAGATGTTCAAGACCAGGTTCTTGAGGAATGGAAATGAGCAGGCGTCCAAGAGTTCGAGCCCCTGTGGGCCCAGAGGTTCTGGCAGTCTGAGGACTCGTAGAGCGTCAAAGTCAATGAAGCGACCTCATTTCTGATGAAGGCTGTAGTCTGACAACTCCGAATCCCATTTTAAGTGGAAAGTTCGCAATGACTTGCGGTGTTGCGGAAAGCATGAATCTAAACCCTTCGCGCCGCTCCAGGAAGCCTCATGTAGCTCATAGGGGGAGTCCTGATCAGACTCGTATGCGATGCGCACTTCCTGTAGCCCTGGTGCCGTCCTAGTAAGCATCCGCATTACGGTCGTATTGAGCTGGTTCACAGCCGGATAAATATGAAAATGCGAGCAGTCGATGCTGTAAAGGTTTGGAGAATGCACAAGGTCAAGTTCGTATTTGTCAGGACGTGAATCCCGTAGCGAGAGTAGGTTGAAAGTGGATAGATGAATTCTGCATCTAGGATGGTATTGTTTCAAGGTGGCGAACAGTGAGGGAGGGAATTGAGTAGGACATGTGAAGAGGATGTCACTCAAGTTCGACAGTTCTTTGATGAGCCTGGCCATTGGTGACCAAGCCGAACTACTATCGTAGGTCCACTGGCAGTTGGCATATTCTTCCCAATAGTTACGCGTACCCACTGGGTTCCAGTCGTCCATCTTTCTTGCGTCGTCTTCGGCCACCTCGGCGGCAAACATGCGACCTTGTTTCCATCCGGACTGACGTGGATCATAACGGTTCTCTGTCAAGTAAGGGACGTTCGCATAGTCCTTTCCGGGTGTCGGTGGCTCGCCCCAGATGGAGATCTGGCGGACTTGAGACAAGAGATCGTTTTTGCGAAGCATTAGTTCGCAACTCAGAGTATTGAGGTGCAGGGTGTGCCAGGCGCCTGGAAACTCGTCATCGTCAATGATAAAATCGATATTGCGGACCAAGATGCCGATGGCAGCGTCACGGCATGTCTTGTTGACTGCAGAGAATGAGGCGAGACTTGGAGCGCGATCGTCATAGTACAGAATCTCGCAGATGTTGACTAAGAGCTCTCGCGGTAAGGTATCCAGAGTCCATTTGAGACGAGGAGGCATCTTTCCGGATTGAAAGGGCCATAGTTTGACTACTCAAAAGACACATCAAACGGATTGCGACGTTATGGACAAGATATCTGCCCCAAAGGGAGGCAAGTTTTGTTTGGTGAAAAACTGCAACATTTGCGCTGAATCAGATGAACCTTCTTCTATTATGCTTATAAGGGTGTACGGCGCTTAGCCCAGCTGGGCTAGCCCCTGCATTCGAGGTTTGACTTTGATCAAGTCACCTACCAAGTACCATGCACTGGGTGGGTCGCCACAACGCCAGAAACCGCAACTTAAGTGCAGCAAGCTCATCACTTCACGACTCAAAAAGAGGACAGTCACTCTACAGAACGAATTAAAAACTGGCTGGCTTTCATTGAAGCGGAGCGTCCATCTAGGCAAGAGTCTGTCTGTATCCATAAGAAGGGGTTATTTTGGCATGTCATTGAGGCACGATCAACACGCATACGAGGGTCAAAAACAACCAACATCAACACCGGGCGTAGGCAACTATCACCAGAGACAAAAGTAAATAAGGTCCATCCAGGATTCGAACCTGGGCCTACGGAAGGTTCTGAGAATCAGAATCCGACGTCCTAACCAACTAGACTAATAGACCGGTCGAAGCGAGATTGATACCCGCTGTTGCTGTGGGCTCCGTGAGCGCTTCCGCAATTGAAGTTTGGTGGTGGTTAGGCGAATCGAAATTGCAGCTGTGGTGGAGACGAGGACAACTGACAGTCCACCTGAAATCGCTCGTAAGACAAGCCATGACATGGTCTTTAGATCTCGTTGAGTCAGTTAAAGCTTTTTACATCAATTAGTTGGCCTTCAAGCGGGGAGTGACTTTGGTGAGTGCGTTCATTGTATGATGAAGGGTCTCGGAAATTCGGATTGCCCTAGCTACGTTTCTATGCTAAGGCGTCTTATATACCATCGGAATTCGCGCTATGCAGGTCAACAGGATCTACATTGTTTCAAGCCAGAAGGAGACCTATAGGAGCCGGTTGCTGCAGTAAGATACTAGGTCCAGCCACGACCGTATTCAAATCGGGAGCCCCCGAACAATCTGCCAGCACCGCAATAATGATTCCCTTGGTTTCAAATTCGGCTGGAATTGTCACTTTGACGAAATCGCCAGCTGTCCATCCTGATACATCAACCGATACACTGGTGTTCCCTACAGCATGGAAGAAGACCGCGTAATAGCTCTTTCCATCGTCAAATTTGGGCTGATCAGCCGCGTTTGTGAAGTTGAACGAAATTTCTGACCCCGGAGCAATAGACTTTGTCCCAGTCGCGGCCGACATAGCCGGCAGGTGCTGGTTCGGGCTGGGATACTCCGGATTTGCTGACGGACAACTTCCCGGCACAATAAAGGCGTTTGTCAGGTCGAGAATCTCGTTGGCGTAGGGAAACACGGTATCGCTCGGTCCGGAAAACGGGTTCGCCCCCCAGACGTCCAGCAGTGACCATGTCTCATGCCTCGACTCTACTGTCGCAATAGCCACCATGGCGCCGCGCGCAGCTTCGCTCTTAGGTTCTTGGATCAGACCGGTCAAGAAGGCCATGCTGGCGATTTCGAGGTAGGTGGTCAACGCTAAGAAGCTCGTGGCGTCCACAAACGGGTATTCGTACTTGCATGCTCCCGGCTTGACACTGGTGTTGGAGATCTGGTTCTGAAAGATGCGAAGATGTCCAGCCTCATTGTTACGGATCTCCGTGATACGATCATAAGTCGTGTTCGGGAAGCCAGCAGCGACGAAGGAGGAAGTGTTGAAGGCTTCAACGCCTTGTTGGTAGAAGCTGAAGATGGCCCATTCGGCTGCCAAGAGATTTTGCCAGACTTGGTCGTCCGGGCCCGGGTCCCCCGATACTGTAGGGAGGATCGGCGCAGTGATATTTCCGGGGAACGGAGGTGCCTTGCCCTTGTAGTCGCTGAAGAGGGTTGACTGTCCTGGGATGGGGCCGTATGTTGGATCAGCGAGTTTCTGGGCTTCGGGATCTGGTGTTGGTGCAGCTATGGTAGACAAAGATAGCATTGCTAGGCATGAGCCAAGTAGCATTGGGTGGATAGATGTCCGCATGTTGAGTAATCAGAGGTGAGGAAGCGTAGGTAAGAGAGGTATGGCGAAACAGTGTTTGTTTACTACTGTAGAGGGCGATACTATGAAAATGACTACATGATGATCAATGGAGGTATACCGATTTTATACAACTTTCTCATTGACCTCATGGCGAACAAAGTTGTTGTCTCCCATATGGTTTCGGCACTTGCGAGGAAGATCTCCCCAATTTGACGTCAGATTTGATGTCCAAAGTGACGACTTGACTTGCTATTGTCAATTCTTGGAGTTGATTGGATCATGATGCAAGAGTCGACGGTCTAAGAGCTGTCAAGACTAGCTGTAAAAGGTTGTATTCTCGAGCTCAAGGCCGGGAAGCTGGACAACCTCGAGAAATGCTACTATTCGGGAATGGTTCAGGACACTTTCAGCTCTAGCTGCAAGCCTAGGTGCTAAGCCTTGCCAAGCTAGCGGGACGAAGGCTGATCTGCTCTGCCCATCTCGGTCGAGCTCATCCGACTGGGGCTTATCTTCCGGCAAGCCGGCACACATGACGCAGGCCGACGGCGAAGTCGCGGTTCGGCCTCGGCCAAAGTTGCGGCACAGTGTCAGCAAGGGAGAGGTTAATTGTGAAGAACATGGGCGGCAGTGACTTTGGCCGCTGCCCATCTACCCCACCATCCAGTGACTTGCGTGAATGTCCACTGCGTCCAATGCCTTCTCGGGAGTTTCTCGTTCGACACTTACTCGACCTGGTCCTGCGACTCACAGAATATGATGTTGGAGCACCGTTCTGCGGCTTTGTCGTCTTATTTCGCAACGAGAGCCGATCACCTCCATCGTGCTTGCAAATCGAGTTCTTGTCGCTGGTTCAGAATAATGGAAGAGAGTCCAAGCTTATGAACACTCAGTTTCGCCCACTTCACGGGCAAATATCCCTTGGGGGAAACAAAGTGGATTGAATCACGCCAAAGACCAAAGATCTCCAGTTTTTCTCCAAGAATACGGGGAGAAAAAGACGTTGATTGGCAAGAAACTGAGATGATCCTTGGCTAGATATTACTCCTCACTCTCTCGACCCCATCCAGGCTGTCACCCACTTGCTACCCGGTGGGATACAGGGTTCCGCTGAGTGCTTTTGTCAGCTATTGCGATCTACACAGAGTAACAACACCTTTCACGAAAATGAGGTGGCCTCGGAGGTAGTGTCGGCTCCCCCACCATCGGATCAGATAAGATGCATCAGATTAGATAAACTGGATCTGATTCGATGAGGCGCATCATGTACGAAGAGTTTTCAGTCTTGGCATTACGCTCAATTAACCGTAATTAGCTAGGGCGGGCAGCATGAAATAGCTCGACCTTCCCCCAGTGGACGGTGATGGGCTGTTGCGCGCACCCATCCAATCCACCCCGTTCTCCGGATGCCACGCTACGCACTACATGTAGTCTCGCGGGCCGTTCTGAGTGCTGAAGATTTGCTGAAGAGGGAAAATCTGCGGATCCCCATTGCGACATTCCGTCATGGTGTACTTATGGTCTACCATACTCCGTACATACAAGCAAGAAAAAAATAGGTTTACAAGGGTGGTCAGCAATATATACCGGCCGTTCCCAGCCCTCGCAAAAATGGCGCACATCTTCGCGCGAGCGAAAGTCTGAAAAGTCTTGGTGGTTTTGTTTTCTTTCTGTTTAGAAAACTACGCTTCGGTGTTCCTCCTCACGATCTAGAGGCTAGTTGAGGCGGTTTTCCCCCCTCAACCCCCCACGCGATCGCAAAGATGGCTCTCCTCAGCTTCGTCACGTCGCAAAACTTTGAGAAGCTCAGTGTTCTCCTCCAATGGAAGCTTCTCGTATTGGCCGCGATCCCCGTTGCTGTGGTATACTACCTCAGACGGACGAAAACCACCCAGGGTATCGACATCAAGCAATACTCTCACTTCCCGCAGCCTGAAGAGGCTGACCCAGTGAGGGGCCATTGGCCGTGGATTGAGAAGTCCGCCGGTCTGGGTGATCCTAGAAGGGCTTTTGGTACGTTTCAAATCTAGGAAGTCAGTGGTGAAGACATCTCGGCGGCGATGTAGTCGGATCAAGTTGTGGCCTTTCGGGAAATGAGACACAGGTCATGCAACGTGCTGATACTCTGCGACTATGTAGACGAGATTCTCTACGAACAGGCTGAGAAGCTTGGATTTCCTCCCGTTCTATTGGTGGACTGGCGCCCGATCGAAAAGTTCCTTATTCTTTTCATCCTCGACAATGAGGTTGCCGAACAAGTCACCAAGCCCTCGAAGCAGTACAGTACTAGCGTGCCGAAGCACCCCGCCATCCAGCATCTGGCCCCCCTGGTCGGCGCACGATCTCTCGTAACGACGGATGTAAGTCCATCACATGGTGCTGCTGTGCTTGGGTAGGATCGTGAGACTGACAGGGTGCTGGCACTTTAGGGTGAGGAATGGAAGGGTCTGCGAAAGAGAATTCTTCCCGGTTTTGCGCCGTCACATCTTCTTGGTCTCGTCAAGGTCATCTTGGACAAGTCGGAAACTTTCATCGAGCTCATGGAGCAGAAGGCCGCCACTGGCGAAGAATTTACCATCGACGAGTACACCACTAACCTGGCCTTCGACGTTATCGGTGAGTTTAGGAAATCATCTCTAGGATTTGGGGCTTATGCTCATTGACAATACCAGGCATTGTCACTTTTGATATGGATCTCAATGCTCAAATCGAGGGCAAGCAGAGCGAGGTGCTACTTACATACCGCGCCTTGTCACAAGCCTTCAACAAGCGTATCCCCGGCAAGAACTGGATGCGTGAATACTTCACCGAGAACGAACGCACCCTCAGACG
This sequence comes from Colletotrichum acutatum, assembly GCF_030867785.1. Lineage (NCBI taxonomy): Eukaryota > Fungi > Ascomycota > Sordariomycetes > Glomerellales > Glomerellaceae > Colletotrichum > Colletotrichum acutatum. Next base: position 19,235 of record NW_026849065.1, read on the forward strand.
CTTGGACAAGAAGCTCGACGGCATCCTCAAGGAAGAGATCAAGAAGCAGCACAAGGAGCTCCTGGCCGGTGCCGACACCGCATCCCGCAGTGTTGCTACCCTCAGTCTCCAGGGCATCGACGTTCTGACCCCCGAGATCCTCCAACAGACCAGCGACACCCTCCGCGGTTTTCTCTTTGCCGGCCACGACACAACGAGTATTCTTCTGCAATGGTGCTTTTACGAGCTTCACAGACGGCCTCAGTCCGCCAAGGATCTGAAGGATGAGCTTGACGAGGTCTTTGGCCCGGATCAGAGCCCCAAGTCTGTCATTGAGCAACTCAAGAGCCCCGAAGCTGGAAAGCTTCTCGCCCGCCTGCCTTGTAAGTTCAAGATCTTTTCCACGTCATTTCTACCCTCGGAGCAGCTAGCTGACCGCCGCGCAGACACCGACGCAGTGATCAAGGAAGCCTTGCGCCTGCACCCTCCCGGAACAACAGCCCGCGTTGCGCCCCAGGGATCCGGCACGACCCTGACCCTCCCCAACGGACAAAAGCTGGTCGTCGACGACCTCTGCGTTACCCCCAGAGCCTACATCATTCAGCGCCACCCCAAGATCTTTGGCGAGACCAAGGACGACTTCATGCCCGAGCGGTGGCTCGGCGAGGAGGGCGCCAAGATCCCAGACAGCTGCTTCAGGCCCTACGAGAGAGGACCTCGTCGGTGCACCGGATCCGAGCTCGCCAACTTGGAAGTGCGCATCATCTTGGCCTGCATCGCGAGATACTTTGAGTTTGTCAAGGTCGGGCAGGGTGAGCTTGACCTGGATGAGAAGGGACAGCCCCAGCTTGACGAGAAGGGTTTCTACAAGACAAAGTCTGTCATGTTCTCTGTGAGTGAAGCCCCACTGCCCTTGCGATTGAGACGAGTTCCTTGTACTTTGTACTGATATCCCCCCCCCCCCCCCACAGACTCACTTGGTTACTGCTAAGCCTGTCGATGGCATGAAGGTGAAGGTCCAGATCAAGGGACAACAAGCGTAATCTTCCTCACATGATACCACCACGAATGAACAAAATGCATCAGCATACGATAACTCGACGGTCCGACGCGTTTGTCTAGACACGGCTGGTGGGGGGGATCTGGGGCCGCAGCGCCCCATTTCAAGCCCCATCTACTCTGTATGATAGAGAATGCTTGACCCTGACGACGATATGCTGGATGCGATGAATGTATATAACCATTAGTGTGTTTATGGTTTTTCTGGAAGAATGCTTGACTGGAAGACTGCCGTGTAGCATAAGATATCCGTGATTCGCGACTCATTCGACTGTCGTCAAAGGAAACGTGTTCACTAAACAGGCGCTCTGGGCCAACCTTCTCCGGGCGAACCCGTCATGGGTCCGGCACTTGCCTTCACAGCTTGTTTCTCTCGCCCACCATGTGCACTATTACAGAGGGGTTGGAGGGGTAGAGGGGCATTCTGCATGGGCCGTCCGTTGTCGGCGAGCTAGAGTGGACTAATGCAAGCAGATGGGGTCTGCAACGTTCCCATGTCTGGTCACTGGTTTTTATGGAAAGTTATGCAGGCCCGCTCGCTTGTGATAGCGAACTACGTCGATAGCTTACACAAGTTCATTCACACAGTGCTTGCAAGTTGCCTGCTGAGGGTCTCGATCATGCATTCATCGTATGAATTTCGGGCTCGTCTACAAGGACGGGATGAGAAACAAGACGACATCATCTCTCACAATTGATTTCGATCGTGCTCGCAGAGTTGGCATGCCACTTTGCAATAACAGCTGAAGAAGACAATGAACGTTTTGTAGTGCCTTCGATTGCTAACCTCTGAGGATGGTACTCTATATGTATTCTGTCTCTCCATGCAGGGGAAGCAGAGGCTTTACAACTTTACAACCAAGTTGGTTTTATTCTCCATGTCGACGACCTTGAAAAGCTGCCCACGACTCCATATTATCTCTGATAATTCCTCACACCTTCCGTCAATTCCAATGGGGTATCAATCTCAGCCAACAATCTCCATCACTCTGGTTCTCGGAACCCGCGGCCCATAGCCTCTACTCCACAGTTCCAATAGCCAAACCTAACGCTGCCATAGTATGGTCGCCAAAGGCATCGTCCATAGGAACGCATTTACAGACGCCGTTACCCCAATTGAAGATGGAAACGCCCTCCTCGTACGGCGGCAGCGGCTCGTCGGATTTGGCCATACGGTCGTCCTTGTTTCCAAAGATAGCGCCGATGGAGACGCAGCGACAGAGCCTGTTCCTCCAGGGAAATACGCCAGGGGTCTTTGACTTGGTGTCCCTGGCCGAAAGCTGAGTGGGCTGGATTTCGGGGGCGACATCGTAGTCGCAAGTGACGTCGTTTTCGCTGAGATCCGACATGACGGCTTCTTCCTCATCGGGTAACGTCTCCATGTCATCTGAGGAGGATGTTGTAGATGACTTGGGTGCCTCTACTTCGACCGGCATTCTCAGCTCTTTTGAGAAGTCAGAGGCGTCAGAAACAGCGGCTGGCGAGGCAGATGAAGTAGAGGCGGTGGCGGTAGGTGAGGTTGGCAGCACAGGTATCGCCGCAGCGTCAACGGCATCATTGACGCTGTTGCCACTACTCGTAGTCCGCTTGACGATGATAATATCGGTCTTGGGGAGCTTCTTGACTGAGACTGAATCTGAGCCGGTAGTGGCGAGTAAACGCTTGAGGTCACCCACGTCTTTATGGAAGAACATGACGTCGCCGAGTTCCACCTGCTTGGTGTTGGGTGTAGTGATGCGGCCGTCTGTGTGGTCTTCAGCCTTCTCCGCTTTATCGAAGAGGTTATTAAGGAGTAACCCAGCAGGAAGGAGGTCCTTGAGCTGCATTGCGGTGGTGGTGGTTGTTTGTACTGGTGAGTGGTGATTTCTTGGTTTGTCTGACTTTGAGGGCCTTGAGAAGCGGGATGTGACTGAAGGACTGAATAGTATAATGTAGGAACTGCGGGTATGATGTAGACTGCAAGGCCTTTGGAAGAATGAAGACTTACATCGGAGAAAAAGAGAAGTTTTTATATAACCTATGAACTAGGACTAGTCCGTACAGGTTCTCTCCGGAGATACAGTACCAGGGCTTTCGAAAAGCTAAACGATCCAAGGGCTGAGGATTTCACGATGCTAGAGAACCCGGTCATTCCGTGCAGGTTGAGCAAGTCTCCAAGCCTCGAAAGGTGCGGACCACGGGCGGGAGAGGGCGAAATGGTTCCCAGCCACGAAGCCATGATGGTCAGATGTAGGTCTCAGGGTCCGGTCATTGCTATCCAGAGCTCCTCAAGAGATCTCGGGAAGGTCACGTTATGCCCAGGTGATTATACTTCCATTGATTTCACCACCGCTATCCTCAAGACAGTTTTGTTGTAGCATAGTACTCGCAATAGCAAGACTTCATCACTGTTTGCCTGTATCATGGGTGCCATTTCAGACGTCTAAGCCCAGCGCCAACCCGTTTGGAGGATGACTCTAGTATACACGACGAAGCGTGGGAACCATAAACTCAATTACTCGGCGAAAACCGGCTCCATCATATCTGACTCTTCCTTCATCCCAAGGACCACAGACACCCAGGTCTTCACCTAATACCCAAACCCCTCAAGACACCCAACAAGCTCCCCCTCTGCGACCGCCCTCATCTCCTCAATCTCCTCTCTCGTCTTCCGCCTCAACATGACAGGATGCTCCAGCGCAAAAGGACACGCCAGCGTCTCCAGCCTCCTCAACCCATCCAGCGCAGCCATGCCCTCAATCTCACTAGGCCGCAGCGCGCCCCTCCCCTTCAACGCATCATCCCACGCTCGCGCCGTCGTGAGCTGCCCTGCCGCCTCCTGCGGTAGTCTCGCCCGGATCCCGTCAAAGTCGCCCGTCAACATCGCCTTGCCTAGCAAACCCCCGCTGAGATCCGGGTCCCGCCCCGTGCCGCCGCCCGTGTTGCCGCCGACGTCGCCCAGCGACGTGAAGAATTCGTGGCAGGGATGGGAGACGAAGGCAAAATCGAAGTCGAGGATGGATGTGAGTTTCTTGGTAGTTGGGTCGTAGAGGGTGTTGTTCGTAGCTAGTAGCGGAATGTCAGTAAGCTGTGTCGACTCGATAACGAGACCAAACTTGAACGTGGCAGCATGTAACTTACTCAGATCCCCATGAATGAGAGCCAACTTCCCAACATCAACACCAGACCCATCGAGATATCTCTCTAACCCAGACTCCAGAAACCTATCAACACGCTCCCGGACACCATTCGGCCTCCACCCCTCCAGCGCAGGACTCGCATCCGCATCTCCCAGCCGAATTGCCAGCCTCGCCTTCCAGAAATCGCTATACCGCTTCCAAGGCCCGCCCTTCACCGTCGTCATCGCACCACCCACAATCCTCCCCTCCTCATCAATCGACAGGCCCCCATGAGACCTCACACTCTCCGGCAAAGAAACCCTCTGAATCCCCGTAACCAGATCTGCAATCTGCCCCAGCACATCACTCTTCTCCCCGTCATCCATGTCCCGAAAGACGGTATCAAGCGGCACGCCCTCCTTGAACTCCATCAGACTCCACCCGTAGCTGCTGCTGCTGCCTCCCGCCCCAATCCCCACCACCGCCTCCGTCTCCGCGTTCTCGGAAGGCCGATAGGGCCGCCAATCATACAACGCCGGTACGAGCTCCGCAATCTCGGGCCTATACGAACCCAAACCCTCGCGTGCGAGGTGAATCGCCGCGACCTCGTTCTCGACGCGGTTGTCTTGGACGACGCCTTCTGCTTTCGGGTTCGCGATACGCATTACTACGGTAGAAGTACCCTGCCCGGGAGGAGGCTGAGTGTAGGGCCGGCGGCGGTCATGGGGGACGGAGGATGGGGTTAGGGGCGCGGAGAGGGTGATTTTGTAGATGTAGTTGTTGTAGGCAAAGGGGGCTGTTTCATCGTAGTCTATGGGGGTGATGTCGACGGGCTTGAAGGGGATGTTAGATGGTTATGAGTGAGGGTGAGGGTGATCTTACTTCAAGGCCGTAGTTGTGGATGACGCTCTTTACGAGGTCTAGGCGTTCTTGGTATCGTTCGTGGTTCATGATGGACGGTGGACGAGATGATTCCGAGTTGCGGGATAGTGTGAATGCTTTAGGGTAAGGTGATGGTTCAACCAGTGTTGGAACCTTTCGACTCAGGCAACACGAGAATATCATGGCGTCTTAAGTAAATGCCAAATTGAGATGATACCCTCCAATCGTCGCAATACACCCTTACTCAAACAAGAACAGTTGACTCATAAATCTCAGAGAGGAAGGAGTTTAATCCGTTTCTCTCATCCAAGTCTGCTGTTTCTATTGCACGTGCCAAGGAACGGCAGGAAACGAAACGATAAAGCAAACGCAGGTCATCATCGAAACCTTCCACACATGGATGAACTTAGGGCCTTGCCGCTGAGATGATGCTGAGCTAAACAAATCGGATCAAGTCCGAGACACTAGACATGTCTGCTCCATCAAACGCTGGTCTTAGTTCAGGCCATGACATGCAGCCGTAGACTCGCCATGATCCCTGCTAGCCCTTTGCTGCCTGGAGGTAACGCCTCGAGAACGTGCAAAGCACGCGTATCTGCCTAAGCTGTGCCGTACAGATGCATGAGATAGCGTTTGAGGTGATTGACCCCAGGAACTCACTTGGAAGTCATCGTATGTCAACTCTGCGATGAGAGGAAGAGAGTGGTTGTGAGGCGAGGGCGGATTCTGGTGGGCTTGCCCCGCTGATAGATCGGCTTGGAGGTGGGACCTTGCCGGCCCGAGTTCGGACACGGAGGGTCCGGGGGCCATCCTTGCCGCGGGCAGCCGCAAAAAAACTCAGGGCTTGCGGGCTGCGACCTTGATGAGTTGGCGCAGCTCCAATATTTTCAACAATAGCTGGTTTCGTGGTGTAGTTGGTTATCACGTCAGTCTAACACACTGAAGGTCTCCGGTTCAAGTCCGGGCGAAATCAAACTTTTGCCTTCCGGAAGCTTGTCCTCCTTTTTGCGACCGTGGGATGAACTTTTTCTACCTACGGTCTTCTCATTGGGTACCATGGTGGCATGATATTGATCGTCTCACAGTGAGCTGGGTTTAAATGGCTTCTATGCCTCTTAACTCCTCTGACAACGGATTGGAGATCTTTCACCTCAGCTGTCAATCACACCCACAATCCGCCCAACGACACGATCCCACTCCTCATCCCAGCGTAAGCTCCCCTCCTTTATGGCCCCTGCCTTCAAAGTCTTCAGCTCTCCCTTGCCGCTCTCACTTAGTAGCCTGATCAGTACCTCAGCCAGCTCGGTGGCCGTCTCAAATCCGCACCCATTCTCGCCCTCCTTGATCAGCTCGCCGAAGCTCTCATATGCAGAGTATGCAGCCACAGGCAGTCCCGAACCAAACATGTCAACCACCTTCATGGGCAAGTCGACACCAGAGCTAGACTTGTGCAGGCAGACACCAAGGTCGGCACACGAGAGCAGCGTGGCGTACTCGCGGGTTGATAGCCACGCAGTCAAGATGGTGATACCGGGGAGCTTGCCCTCCAGGCGGAGATTTTTGATCTGTTCCTCGTACTCGGCCTTCTGAGGTCCCTTGCCGGTGATGATGGCCAGAATTGGGGGCCGGCCAGCGCCGTTCTCTGTGACGGCCTCCTCGGGGTGTGCGTAGGCCACCAAAGCGTCCAGCAGCAGGCCGAAGTCCTCGTCAGGGGTCCATGAGGTGCTGCTGACAATGAGGCGAGTGGTACCGGCGATGATGCTGTCGGCAACATCCTTGGTCTCCTTGAGATGCGAGAGAAATTCTTGCCGGGCTTTGGTCGACGCAATGGGCTGGAAAACCTCAGCTGGTCGGTCGTGCAGGGTGAAGATGGGCTTCTTGTTGCTATAGGGCTTCTCCTTGAGCTGCCGCGCCATGGCGTCGGTGACGGTAAGGTTGGCCGTGGGGACCACCCTTCCGAAGTACATCTCATACTTCTTGTAGAGCCATACCAGGGGGTTCTTCTGGCTGCGGCCAGTGGCCATGATGGACCAACCATAGTTGTGCCAGTCAATGAGCAGGTGGCTTCCTCTCAGAAGGGAGACGAGCAAAGCCAAGTGCAGCGTCGGGATAGAAGGGGGGTTCTGCGGAAAGTCAGACTGTGGATTCCACGAAGCAACGGCTCACTCACCTGAATGACAATCCATCGAGCTGGGGGTGCAGTGTATGCCAGAACATAAAAGATGGAATAGGCTTGCCAGACAACTTTGGCCGGCTTGTTGATGAGAAACGGCAGGATGTTCCATTTGAAGACAGTAGGGAGAGGCGGCAATGGGTACAAAGCCACCCTCTCGTTGCCAACAAGATCTGGATGGCGAGCAGTCTCCTTGTAACCAACGAGATCAACTCTCCCGCCGTGCTTCATGATGCTCATGGCATGATACTGCATGCGAGGGCTACGGCCTATATCGCCGAGGACCAGGATCTGGATGTGGTCATCCTTGGGGTTCTCAGCCGCATGGTAGCGGGTGGGCAGCAGCTTTGTGAGAAAGTTGATGCCGAGTGCAGCGACAAGAGTGGTGCAAATGCCAGCAATGACGGATAACACGAGAGGTATTAACGACATGTTGGCGATGTGCGACAGTTGGGCACAAATGTGGCAGGGTATTGGCGTAGGCCAAAGTGAATCGTTGTCCCCGTTGTCGTGAGTGGTTGAGGTGAGAAATGGGGTGGAGTTTGGAGACGGATCGTCAAAGCCTCAGATGTGGTGGTATCGGTTATGCAAAGTGTCCCGTCCTGTCATCTGAAGTTGCAATCAATAGCCTTAGCGCGTGCGCGCATGGAGGGGTCCAAGTTGAAGGCTGAGCGGTGGGGGGAGTATCCGTGCCGTGAGTACCTACGCTTGAGTATCCTTGAAGAGGGGAGAGGAGGGGACACGATGATGGAAGTTGAAGTGTTTTTTGGTAGGTAGCAAAAAAGGCCAAATTGCCCAGACTTGCGTGACCTGACGATGGCCTCTTGAGGAACGAGTTGGAATCGCGAGAGGCCTACGAAGCTTCTTGACTGGGCTAGACTCGCTCACCTTCCAAGACTTTGACCTCGTTGGCGCCTTCCAACTTGGGCAGGCCTTTGGGGATGTTGCAACGGTGGCGCCAATGAGGGGCCGATGTGGGCGCCATGATTTGATAAGCTCGATAATCGCGATAACACGGTGTCACGTGGAGAAAAACACGCTGAGCAGTACGTACCTCAAGGTAGCCTTCTCTTCCATTCTCCTCGATAATTAATCTCACAACAGGAACATCAGAAAATAAGGTGATGAGGTGCGGCAGAAGGTAGCTTAGCTTCATCAACTTGCAGATCCTCTGCGTGGGCCTGGATCACGATTCACGATCACCAATTGTCTACCCAAATTAGAAATCTCCGAACTAGACTTTTCGTCACCCAATTAATGGAAAACCAGCTGCTGCACATGCAAAACCAACACAGACCAACTCAGCCTCAGCACAACAAGAGAGAAGAAAAGACCATCATGCCTGTCTTGCCTTTTGTGCCTGTCACCCGGCGACATCTGAATGCCTCTCACAGACATTGGCTTGGCCCAGAAAAGATGTCGCAACGGGGCTGGCCGCGGATAGCAAGTGTTAGCCATCACACCGCCTTACCCGCGACCGTCCCATCAGAGATTATCCGCCCAGGCAAGCCAGGATCGAGGGTTTTGCATTGGCTTGCCTTTCGCTGATCCGTATCCATACTCTATCCCCTGAACAGCTTTATGCAGCTGCCCAGTGAACCCTCCTGGTGGACAATCGGATGGCATCTTTGATGTGTCACCCAGCGAATCACAGACACGACCGCCCTCGTCGAACCTGCACCTTACGTACCCGGCGCCCGGCCTCTCCCCACACGGAGCAATCTGCAGGGGTTGACGGCTGGATTCCCCTTTAGGTTCAGGTCCCAGAAGCCCACGGGTGCGAGAGATTCATCTGAAAGACTGAAAGGAGGCAGCACCCGACATGCCATGCGTCCCGAGGGTTCAGCGTTCAGCCCAAAAAAATAACAACAACAACGCTGCTCCATCATCCATGCTGGCATCTATCTGCTGGCCCATCCCGCTTTTTTGACGACCTGCCGTACGTACGGATACCGATACCTTACAAGTGGAGGCTTAGGTTGATTGCCTCTGGAAGGTCGCATCGAGGACACTCTTATTGTTCCTCCTCTTCCTCCTCCTCTCTGCTTTCAATCCTTTGCTCCCCTCCCCGCTCCTCCTTCCAGCCACACTTGGTCTTCTTTCATCTTATTAGATCTCCAAGTCTCAGCATTCGACGGCACAAGCGAACCAATCCATTCGTATCTGCCTACCTACTCTCGCCGCTTCCAGCATTGTCTGTGCGAGGCGCCGGCACGTCTGTCGACGATCAAATCTCCCGTCCCCCTCCAGCGCTCAGCGTTGGACTGCGGCGCGCAACGTCATTGACGGGGCGACTCCATTCCGGCCTTTTTAGCCTGTGCAGGTCCCCTGAACCACCCGGCACCACCATCAACTGCCAGCTCCAGGTCTTCTCAAGGTACACTGGCCCGAACACACACACACGACTCTCGCTCCATCACCTTCCAGCTCCACGGATCTAGACGTCCCACGACACCTCAATTGCGACGGTTTTCGAAATCTCGTACCTATTGCCGACCCGTCTTCGACATACCCCAGAAAAACTAGCGAATGCGGATAACGTCCGGCCCATGACTCAGGTTAGCACAAGATAGGGGCATCTTCGACTAGATCCCGACGCAACGGGCCCTTGGTGGAGGCGAACGAAAACGACCCAACGAAAATACGACAGAGGGGACACTACACAGACCCTTTTCCTCGCCCATCCCCGCCGATACCGACACCGACAGCGATTCCAGTCCCGGGTCCCAGACCGACCGACGACCGACCTCGACAACGCGCGCCGTGGTCAACATGGCCTCGTCCTATGCCTTGCCATCCTCCGCTCTACCGCACGCTCACCATCACCACATGCACTCCCACTCCCACTCGCCGCCGTCCCTTCACGCCTTAAAATCGACAATGTCCACCGGTGGGTTGCACTCCCACAACCAGAGTCAAGACTCGACCGGCAGCAGCCACGCACATAACCACGATCATTCACACGGTCACAATGGCCACGCCTACGGCGGCCACTCACATCACCGAGCGAACTCAAGCCAGTCGTCTATTCCTCGAGAAAGAGCACAGCCTCGCTCTCTCGCTTCAATGGACGGCTGGAAGACGGACATCACACCGAGCGGTCGTCAATTGTTGACGCCTACAAATGGATCCTTTTCGGAAACATTCCAACCTCTGGATGGCGCGATGACGATAGACGAGCATTCCCACGATCATCACGACCACGATCATTCACACTCGCACGACCACGCTCATGGCGAATGCCATGGCCACGACCATCACGGCCATTCGCACGCCCACAGCCACTCCCACTCCCACTCTCACGATCATGCGAAGCCGTCTCTGTTTACGAGGGCTCTCCTGAAATACACGCCGGCAGTTCCGGTCCTCCACACCATTCTCGTGGAGAAGGACTCGAGAAGAATCTTTTACTTCATGACGTGAGTCGTGCCACGGAATACTCTACTTAGAATATGACTGACATTCTGGGATCGCGCAGTCTCAACTTTGGCTTCATGGCCGTACAAGCGTTTTACGGCTACGTCACCGACTCGCTCGGTCTCCTCAGCGACACGATCCATATGTTTTTCGACTGCTTTGCCCTCTTCGTGGGTCTTTGCGCCGCAGTTACTAGCAAGTGGCCTCAGAGCCAGCGATTTCCCTTTGGGCTTGGAAAGATCGAGACGCTGAGTGGTTTCGCCAACGGCATTTTGCTGATGTAAGTTTTTCAGACTGCAGCACGATTCACAACGCTAACAGATGATAGGCTTTTGAGCGTTGAGATTATCGTGGAGGCGTTTGAGCGAATCTGGGAAGGACAAGAACTCCACCGATTGCGGGAGCTTCTCATTGTCAGCTTCCTCGGCGGTGTTATCAACCTGCTAGGCCTCTGGGGCTTCGGACACCATCACCACGGCCACGACCATGGTCACGGCCACTCGCACTCGCATGACGACCACGATCACGGGCATGATCACTCGCACGGAAAGAAGCATAGCCACGGGCACTCGCATCATAACGACAACATGGAGGGTATTTTTCTGCATGTTCTGGCCGATACGATGGGAAGCGCCTCCGTAGTGCTGTCGACAATCTTGACGTACTATACGGGGTGGACGTTCTGGGACCCCTTGGCCTCCTGCGCCATTGCGATCCTCATCTTCCTCGCTGCGATTCCGCTCATCAAGTCGTCCGCGCGCAACCTACTCCTCAACATCCCCGACGACATTGAGTACAACCTGCGTAACACGCTCGCGGGGATTTTGCAGCAAAAGGGGGTTGTGAATTACTCGGTGCCCAAGTTCTGGATGGACCACCGGAGCAGCGAGGATTCAGGAGATAAACTGCAGGGTATCGTGCACGTTGTGGCGGGGAGAGGTGCGAGCCTGGACGAAGTACGGGATCGCGTGCGGGAATACCTTTTGAAGAACTCAATGGACATTGTGGTCCAGGTCGAAAGAGAGGGTGACAGTAGCTGCTGGTGCGGCGTCGGAAGGTCGACGGGCTTGGCCACGACGCCCCTCAAGAGGGCATTTTAGAGGAGCGGACGACCAACAACACCTCTGACGACAATTTTCGAGATACTGGCAGATCGGGACGAGCGAACAAAGCGGGAGTGAGAGTAGAGTGTCTGGTCTATTTTTCTTGTGTTTCTTCTTCATTGACTAGACAGCGGGACAAAAAGCGAAGACGAACCGCATAGAGGATTGGTGATAAAGAGACCCCCGATTTTGGAGACGGGATTCGACGCGATCGGGCTGTTTCTTCTTCTGCCTTCCAGGAGTCACGGAACGTTTATACATCAGGCAACTCGCATCACGGAAGGCATCGCGAAATGGCCATTCAAGGAGCTTTTTTGTATGAGTAGAAGAAGCCAGCGCATACACATGGTTTTGCGCGAGGGGTGGCAACGGAAAACAAAAAAACTTGATACCCTTGAGGCTTAGAGTTGATTTTGCCTGATGAATCTTGATGAATTTTGCGAATGTCTGATGCTCCGTCGACCCGAGACGGGCTGTAAGAGGGATGCTCTGCGAGCGTGTGACGTATCGCAATGATGGCAATCCTCCGTCCGCCCGTGTGGGGGGTTGAGCTGTCACTTGATGCGCAAGGTACATTGGCACGCGGGGTTTACACATTGCATGACCAGAGTGGTGGACTTGGTGGCTGAAGAGGAAAACGACATGGCCTGCAGGATCTTGCATCCGAGATTTGAGGCAGACTTTGAAGGATAGGACAATTGGGCGTCGAGCCGGCACGTTCTACGAGGGTCGTTGCTGGTTGCTGTTTCCCCCCAAGTTTGACGTCGACTTTGTTTACTTGGGTGGGAGGAGATTACGAAGTGAGACGAGGGGGGCTCTGTGCGACTCTGTAACCGATCTTGGGAATGTGGTCTCACTTTTGAGGTTCATAAACGTGGGCGTTGGAAGGGGAGAGAGACGGTTGTTTTATGCATGCTCACCGATGATGGCATTGGGAAATCACATGAAAGGAATGAATGTCTGTGTTCGTTTATTGGAATTGACTTTTCGTCCCATTCTTCCTTCAGACCGTTTACACGATTACCAGCTAACGGGTTTACATTACAGTTTGCATCACATAAGCATATCGCTAGGTAGCATCGATCCAAAAAGTCAGCTACCGGTACATATGATCACTCATCATTACCATGTTTCTGCATGCGCGCCGGTCTACCTTATGTACTCGGTGGTGCATTTGCAGGATGAAGAGGCACCTACCGTAGAAATTCGTCAAACTCGGTACAGTACAGAGCACCCCGCTAAAGCAAGGCCCCCGATCTAGGCCCAGGTTCTTCCCCCATTTCCCCTCCTTTTTCCCTCCCAAGTTTCCTCCTTTCCCCCAGAAGCCCGCCCGGACCGGAGCAGCCCTTGGTAGTACGGAGTTAAGTACCTGGAAGTAGCGGGATGGGCAGCTCATGTGGTGAGAAAAGTTGGGGGGACAAGGAGCCCTGGCACCACAATGAGCCGAACGACCGAGGCAGCCGACCATCTTACACCGCACTACAGTCTACCTACCTACCTACACCGCACCGCTATGCCGTCCGGCGCACACCAGCGCCAAGTGCCACCTCAAGAGTTGGAGGTTTGCTGCAGTTTCATCCCGCGCCGCTGGGATGAGCTCTCGAGTCAATTATCCGTAGGAACCTAGAGAAAAGATGATGGTCTGTCCTCTTTTTTGATGCACCGGCCACTTTTCGACTTTTTCACGTTCCATCTCCATGGCTTTCTCATAATTATCGTGAACAAGTCATCACAAGCCAAATTCAAAAGAAGAATCTGGGGAATTCACTACTTCGAGTGGATAAGGTACCTTCTCCGTACACAAAATTCCCCATACTCCGGCTACAAGTAGAGACTTCCAACCCCCCCTGCCCCCAATTGGAGTGTTGCCGAGGCTCAAATGACTGACGTACCGCAACCGCAGCGAGCTACCTCAAGGTACCAAGTCTCCCGCCATTGAGGTGTCTCTCACTCCCTCTCTCCGATCCGACCGCGCGCACCGCCCTCTCCAACGGACGACCGAACCAAAAAAAGACCACCACAACTCCAACTACTAGATCCCGAACGCACGAATAGTTGCAAAATAACTAGCAACCCAGAAACTGCGCCAGGAACGGACCGCACGGTGGTAAAGGTACACATTGCATTGCATTACAGCTTTGCGCCTAGGGCAAGCTACCGGACATCAGCAACAAGCTAGAGAAGACGGGGAAACCCAGAGCACGTGAAAGCTCCCTTCCTCTATCCCCAAACACTCTTCTCGCCCACGACAACCATCTCACGACAACGTCCTTCTCGCTATCCACACGCATCTCAACCTCCCCCCTCCTTCTCCCCCTTCCCTTCTTCACCCCTCCTAATCAGATCCCCTCACCCAAATCCTCACAATGGCACCCTCCCCAACAGAAGCAACAACAACCATAAACCAAACCCTCCAAACCTCCCTCCCGACCCCCGTCGCCGACGCCGTCCCCCGCCTCCCCGAATCCAAAGACGAGCTCAAGGCCGACACGAAAGCAGCCGCCTCCGGCCTCGCGACCCAACTCCGCTCCCTCGCGGCAGGCGGCTTCGGCGGCGTCTGCGCCGTCGTCGTAGGCCACCCCTTTGACCTCGTCAAGGTCCGCCTCCAGACCGCCGACAAGGGCGTCTACTCCTCCGCCATCGACGTCGTCCGCAAGAGTGTCGCGCGCGATGGGTTGCGGAGGGGTCTGTATGCCGGTGTCAGCGCGCCGCTCGTGGGCGTTACGCCAATGTGTATGTTCTTCCCTTCCTTCGTCTCTTCATTACCCCTCTCTCTCTCTACGTCCTTCTCCGCTAACCACCACTCTTTCACAACAAACAGTCGCCGTCTCCTTCTGGGCCTACGACCTAGGCAAGACCCTCGTCCGCTCAACCTCCTCCGCCCCCGACGCGCCCCTCTCCATAGCCCAAGTCTCCGCCGCGGGCTTCTTCTCCGCCATCCCCATGACCGCAATCACCGCCCCCTTCGAGCGCGTAAAAGTAATCCTCCAGGTCCAGTCCCAGCGCCTGAAGCCAGGCGAATCCCCCAAATACAAAGGCGGCACCGACGTCGTCCGCCAGCTCTACGCCGAGGGCGGTCTCCGCTCCGTCTTCCGCGGCTCCGTCGCCACCTTGGCCCGCGACGGCCCCGGCAGCGCGGCGTACTTCGCCGCCTACGAGTACATCAAGCGACGCCTCACGCCCAAGGACCCCGTGACGGGTAAGCCTTCCGGAGAGCTGAGTTTGCTCGCTGTCACGGCGGCGGGCGCCGCGGCGGGCGTGGCGATGTGGATCCCCGTGTTCCCCGTCGATACGGTCAAGTCCCGCCTGCAGACGGCCGAGGGGAACGTCACCCTCGGCGGGGTGGTGCGCGAGGTGTATGGACGGGGCGGCGTCAAGGCCTTCTTCCCTGGTTTCGGACCCGCGCTGGCGAGAGCTGTGCCCGCGAACGCGGCCACGTTCCTTGGTGTTGAGTTGGCGCACCAGGCTATGAACAAGGCTTTCAACTAGATGGGGTTGAAAACGGAAGCAATGTAGACGGTGGATTAGGTTCCCGTAAGATTGGGGAGGATGAACATGAAAAGGAGTGTCGGTGGTGGAATACGAAGAGAGAGGGTATACGGGGGCGTTTCTAGACGGAGGCATACTCGTCCTAAACTCTTGCACCAAATAGCCTCGAAATAGTTTTCCCTTGTATCATGCTGAAAACAAGACTAGAAGCGAATGATTCAATGTTTCACTCATAAACAACCTCCTGATCTTCACTCATACTCACACAAGCAAGCAAGCAACTGTACTTTGAACTTTTTTGTGTGATTTCATTCATCTATGCTATCCATCCATGCCTTCATAACAACTATCTGGTGGCTGTTTTGGGGGGAAACTTCAAAAAAGGCAAAGACCTCCTGCTAATGCCCCCTTCCCTACTGCGCTATTAGAAAATGATATCATGTCTTGGAGCCGCCCCAAAACTTTTGGTCCCTACGCAATGCCATAATGAAAATCAGAAAAAAGTAGAGATTTGGCCCTTTGCCGCCCAGATGCAGACGTGACGGCACTGTTGTGATTGCATATGCTTTTCCGCTGTAATGCGACGCTTCCATGCCGTGTGATGCCATCCTGTCCTATGAGGATGTTCGTACGCTTCTTTCATGAGATGGTCCAGCGCCGCGTCGCAATGCAATCGTTCCCTTGAAGCAGCCCTTCAACCACGCTCATTCACGGTCCAACGCCGCTTCGAGGTCGTCATGTCGCGCATGATTTCAGTCTCCCCCAAAGGGCGCGGCGCTCCCCACAGACCCCCGCTGGCAAATGTACCCAGCTGAGGAATCTTGTTCTCCTCGTCGGTGCCGTCGCTCGAAGTAGGACGAGAGATCTCTTGCAGTCTAAGGGGGACCTTTGCCGGGCCGCCGAGCTGCGGCTCCTTTCTCTCCGGAGTCGGAGGCTTGACAATCTCCTGGCCGGGCTTGGAAAGGGCGGCCAACTTCTTCCGGTGGTCAAAGTCCGGGAAGATGTCGTCCTCCTCATCGTCCTCCTCTTCTGTCTCCTTCTTTGGTGTAATTGGCGACCACAGCCCGACGGACAACGTCGGTGATGGTTTCGTAAAGTTTGTTGCGCCGCTGCCGACCGTGATCCCGGTCGTGTTGAGCGCTGGCGTCCTGGGGAGGGAGTAAGTGTTATTCGAAACCCGGCGCATGCTGCCCAGATTTGCGTTTGCCGAGTTGCTTCTACTTCCAAAGTCAAACGAGTCGGGGTTGAATGTGATCGGGGTAGGCGTATATGTGGTCGATCCTACGGTCGAGATGCGCCCTCGTGAGTAAGACTGTCCGTTTTGTGAGTGATTTGAGGCTGTCGAGGGAGCTCTGGACAGGTTGTGCGTTGCCGAGACAGGCTGGCGCAGGTGCTCGGTGTTTGCAAATAATTTGAGATCGTAATAGTGATGGACGGGGATGATTCCTTTGGTGCCGGACATTGGGTCGACGTCAGGTTCCGACATGGGCGTATCCAAGCCGGAGGGCTCCGAGTCGCGACCGGGCTTTCTGGCGGCCACGGTCAAAGAAGCCATCGCCACATCCATAAGGACCGGCTGATGCGTAATGGCGCCGATCAAGGCGTTGCAACCAGCACCATGAGACACCAAGATAACCACCGGCTCCACGTCGTCGTCTTCCTCATCGTCGATGGCACACTCGGTGTCGCCATTTTGGGAGGTCTTGACGACCTTGGTGACCATCTCCGCGGGACGCTCAGCCGTAGTATACCAGTCCACCAGCTTCTGTATACCCTTCCTAAATCGGTGGTGCATAGCTGTCCACTCTTCGCCGTACTTGCCTCCATCGCCCCAGTCCAGGGGCTCTCGCATCGAATCCCACTGGTAATCTACAGCCACGCAAGCATCTCGCGCATGCGCGACATAGCCGTCGGGGATAGTGTGGTTTGGTGAAATAGCGTAGTGGGGGCTGGGAGCGACATATCCGTCGTTCGGGTTTGCGGGCTCTGGGAGTGTGAAACGAACGCGCTGGCTCGAGGTGCTAGCCGTGCTACCAGCCCGACTTCGCGGCAGGGCGCCAGCCACGGCAGATACGTTTTCGAGTCCCAGGATGGAAGGTGAGTTGGAATCCGAAGAGCCAGACCTCTCAGGGGCGGGTGCCGGGGCAGCTCTGAACTTTGGGCTGTTCCACAACTGACTCTGGGCTTGGCCAACGGAATTGGCGTGGTGGTGAGAGTGCTCCTGAATGTGGTTGTGGGCGTGAATGTTTTCCCGTCTGAGCAGGTCGGCCTTTGCTCCAGCCAGCATCATCGCGGAACCCGGAGGCGGAGTAATCATTTCAAAGTATTCCGGAGACAGCCACTCGCCCAAGAAGGCATCCAAGCGCAACGTTGATTTCTTGATCGTCTTCTTCTTGTTCTGCTCGGGCTTGGTACCGTTCGCATCGTTGGAGAGGGGATCGACTTCCTCAGCTACGGACGCTGGGAGGACAAAGGGTGAAGCGGAAGGGTTCGCGCTGGGCGACGGCATCGGGTATGAGGGCGTGCCGGGCGTGGGCGCCTGGGCCAGGCCCGCGCTGATGGCGACGGAGGTTTGGACGCATCGCAAGAATGGGGAGCTATGGAGGACGACCTTGAACTTGCGACGCCTCTTTTGCGAGTCGACGGAGCCATTGCGGCCGTTGGAGAACTTGGGATCGGCGTTGACCTCGGCTTCGGCCTGCCTCAGTATGTTTCCAATGCGGATGCCGAGTGCTTTGGCTTGCTGCCAGCCGCCGTACGTCAGAGGAGGGTCGTAGGGTGTCGGGGACGTGAGATGCCACTTTTTGTCGGCAGCGTCGAGACGTGCGCCGTGCCTAGCAGTGTTGTCAGTCTTCCAAGAGCTTGCATGCGTAGGTAGTGAGTAGTTTCTCTTACCTGACGACGAAAATGTACGCCGGAGGGCGCCCCATGTTGTCGGCGACGCAGGTAAAAATGTGAAAGCCCACCCAGGATATGTGCGAAAGTCGGCGTGGAGGGTATTAGGTGCAAAAGCCAACGGCGTATATGACAACCTCTAGCAGGGAAAGAAATCCGGACGGAGGATCAAATAACGACGGGTGGAAATGCGGCTAGAGACACCATCCAAGACTTTGCGGACCTAGAGGATCGGATGGCTTGGGTAGGCGGAATAAGCTTCGATGTACCGGCGGCGGAGGACCGAGAGGGCACGGGCGAAGGTGACGGACTACGCAGTAAGTTGCAGATGACCGGGACGGTTTTGGTAGTTGATGCACTTGGGGACGTTCAGGTTGTGATATTTCCGGATGGACGGAGTCGATGTGAGGACAAGCTGGAGAGCGAGGGAAAGACGGAGAGAGAGAGAGAGAGCGGTTGAGTAATCAGAAAGAAGGAACGAGTCGAGAAAGTAGAAAAGACGAAGAAGCAGCGAGGTAGGTACTGGCAGAGAAGTAGTAGGCAGGCGGAGGAGGTGGAGGGCCTGGCAGGCGGATTTCAGAATTTCTGCCACGAGTTTTACGTCGGTCATCCGGTGTTTGGGTGCCCCTCTCTCCGTGTCCGACCAGTTGGCACCGACTTCGCAAGCGCTAAGATGATGGGACTATCCGTAACAGACTAACAGTAGGTAGGCAGATGGAGACCGTTGACGAGCATGCCATCGGTCGGTCAGCGGGCGGTGGAGATTGACCTGGGAGGAGAGAGAGAAGAATGAAGGTGGAGCGGAGCGGTCGTGGAGAACCTAGCTTAAGATACAATCAATCGGCACCGAGTCGCGACAAATGGGCCAGGCTTGGGGAGGGTCAATAAAGGTATTAATTTGCGATCGGAACCCGCCCAGGCCTAGGTACCCAGGTAACTATTGAGCCAGGTATCTTGGGTCTTCAGGTGCGGATACAAACAGGGGATGTATTTATGTACGGAGTACGCAATGCGGATATGTATGTATGTATGTAAGTATGTATGATCCAGGCGCAGGTGCAGTCGCAGCCGCAGTCAGTCAGTCAGTCAGTCGTGCAGGTTGCAGAAGACACAAAAGAAAGCAACCTCGGGAACGAAGCATTTGAAGGTACATGATGGATATGTAGAACAGTGACAGAGCATGGTCCCTCCCGTCTTAGGTACCTAGGTTTCCAAGGGTTGCCAAAGGCGGGGCAGATTCTGCTCTTCTCTCTCTCATCTGCTTTGTCTTCTGGTCAGGGTTACATATACAGACCGTAAGTGCAAAGACACAATGATGCAAGGACTCGAAAAGACGACACATCTCAGACCCTCGCCAATACGAACCATCGTGGGACAGCCCACCTACTACGCAAGAGTCGTCAAGGGTCAGACTATGGTCCAATAGTGGTGTGGTGATGCCGGGTGCGTCAGTGAGGGGGAGAAGAGTTGGAGGAGGGCGAGGTACCTTACTGAGGGTTGGAGGGGTAGCAGAGGCTTAGGTTTGGCGAGTGACAGGCCGGGAAGACACTGCGAGCCAGCGAGGGAGGGGGATTGGATTGTCACTGCCATTGCCAAACATAGGTACTCCCTAGCCTACTAGGTAATTATGTCTGCGCCCACCTATGAGGTACCGCTGCTACTTTGAGCATCTCGGAGACGAACCAGAGACACGACAGGGTCATGCATGTCTGTTACGCCAGGCGCGTCAGCCGTTGCTACCTTACCTTACTGTGTAGGTAGTGTAGTCTTTACTCTTCAGGAGGGGTCGCTGCCATGGATGACGGAGAGGTGCAGACTGCAAACGAAAAAGATTCATTTCCTTGCCTATTTGCTCTCTGTCACTCTGTCACTCTGCGGTGTGGAAATGTGCATGTGATTGTCCCGCTCTCGCTTTTTAGCGCCAAACGTAATCACGGCACGTGGGGAGACGAGAAATTTTAGACGAGCAGAAGACGAAGACTTCCCTTTGGGCAATATCCGAAAATGCTACTACTGCGTATGTAAGTGCTAAGGTCCGGTCTGCGAGATGGAGAAGCTTAAGTAATCAGACTCCAACGGCCCGACACTCTCGCAATACCTTACCTAAGACACTTTTAGCAAAGCCGGGCAATCAAACTCTGAGTCTTGAGCATTCCAGTTTGCCAGGTGCCTTTGTTTGGCCCATTGGTGCATTCTTTGTCCCTGATCACGAGTACCATCCCAGCCCAGATGCAAACAGTATACCTAGCCGCCGTATAGGTTTGACTCAAATCACACGATGCTGACGCAACTCATCAAGCTGGTCATAATCAACTTCCCTTGCCAGCTGCCAGCTAATTACTCCCAGCACCCAGTCCGAAGCATGGGCGGCACCGCGGCGCCGCGGCAGAGACTCACCACCTCGGACATGAATCCTCCGAAGCTATCCAGGTTCCGCTCGCCGCTCGGTCCAACGACCCCGTCTAGATCCGACTCCCCTCCACATTAGCATCTCATGGATAATGGATCTTTTTCGCACTTTGTCAAGCCCTGAGATTCAGATGAGCTAATCCCCGCAAAGCAAAGTGGACTGTGCAGGGCGGCCGCCAGAACACCTCCCAATTACCTAAACCAAGTACCCCAAAAGTACTGAATAGACCATCATGCATGAATAGACCGGGTGACTCTTCCTGAATGTCGCCGGCCAAGTGACTCAAATTATACAAAAGTTCTTTTTTGGTTCAATAAACAAGTAAAAATGTCTCCGAGCACAGATAACCTTAAAAGCCACATCGAATGGGAGACTGCGGGTAACTTGGAGGGATACACCCAAGTCCAATACACTTTACTCTTCGTTACCCCAGATTCCAGATCAAACGAACACTACTACACCACCTACATCTCTTCCCCACGTATCACCAAGCTGCTGGAACACAGTAACCTACCCTTCAGGCCATACTAGTCACCACCCAGGAATTGAATAGAGAATCCCAACCCAAACCACAAGATGGCAACCGCACCCAAGGACCAGCAGGACTCGGCAGACATCAAGTCCCGCCTCAAAGAGTCCTACGACACCATCGCCACCGAATACAACGAATGGACCCTCCGCCAGACATCCCTCCGCATCGAGTACCTCGAGAAGCTCATGGAGGAGCTCCTCACCGCGAAACCTCTCACGGGCCAAATGTCCCTCGTTCTCGAGCTCGGCTGCGGCTGCGGCCTCCCCGTCACCGAGAGGCTCCTCACCGCGCCCGACACCTACGTCACCGCAAACGACCTCTCCACCACCCAGATCGACGTCGCCCGCAAGAACCTCGCCAAGCACGGCACCGACCGCGTCTCCTTTGTCGAGGGCGACATGATGAAGCTCGAGTTCTCTGAGGGTTCCTTTGACGCCGTCATCGCCATGTACAGCATCATCCACCTGCCCCGCGAGGAGCAGACCGAGATGATCCGCCGCGTCGCCAAGTGGCTGAAGCCCGGCGGGCTGCTGCTCGCCAACTTTGCGTCAAAGGACTTGCCTGCCGTCGTGAATGAAGAGTGGCTTCACGAGAAGGGATGGATGTACTGGAGCGGTTGGGGCGCCGATGCGACTGTGGAACAGCTCAAGGAGGCCGGGCTGGAGGTTCTTGTCAGGGATATCGTCGATGACAAGGACGACGCCGAGTTCCTCTGGGTCATGGCGAAGAAATAAGCACTATCTTGAATGATTTCTGGTCGTTTCAACTTGGGTCCCGGAAAATTCAACATCAAGCGGACATCAGAGGCATCCTCGATCCCTCATGTCATGTCAGTCTGCATATCATGCAAGACACGACGGGATAGCAAGGGTTGCCCAAGTCAAGGTACCATGTACTTTGAACTGGTGGGGTTTCGCTTCTCTAAGCAAGTACTTTTCAGTATCTTGCGGTTTCTCAATGTCCTTTATATCAAGACGTTGATAGTCTAAAAGTAAACAAAATCAATTGAACATTTACTCTACTTGATGATGATCATTCGGCTCCAGTCTACACATTATGAAATCCTAGATTGCTCGGTAGCACTGCGAGGTACTAAAGCATGGTAAAACAATCGGATCGCTTCCAAGTGGCGGGGAGAACTAACTGGTACCTGACCCAAACTGCGCTACCCCGGTCAAAGAGGCAACGGCAACGGTCTGTGCCCCAGGGAACCGATCGGCTTACTAAGGCCAACTTTGTCAGGGCGAAGCTCCGTGGCGGGCCCCCTTACCAAGCTGTTGGTTAATCATTTCAATCGGTCGTGACATTCTCTCATTTCCACTCGTCTCCCTTGCGACGACAGTACATGACCTTGTAACACCTTCCCGCCATTCACGACTTCATTGATTCGAATCACCGTCATAATGAAGCTATCACGATTCCTCCAGTTACCAGTCCTCCTGGCTGCCTCGACCCTCGCCCCCGCGGTGCTCGCCGAGCACACCAGCAACTGGGCCGTCCTCGTCTGCACATCGCGGTTCTGGTTCAACTACCGCCACCTCGCCAACGTGCTCTCCATCTACCGCACCGTAAAGCGCCTTGGCATCCCCGACTCCCAAATCATCCTCATGCTCCCCGACGACATGGCCTGCAACCCGCGCAATGCCTTCCCCGGAACAGTCTACAGCAACTCGGACCGTGCTGTCGATCTGTACGGCGACAACATCGAGGTGGACTACCGCGGATACGAGGTGACTGTTGAGAACTTTATCCGCCTACTTACCGACCGCGTCGGCGACGAGATGCCCCGCAGCAAGCGCCTTCTGACGGACGACCGAAGCAACATTCTCGTATACATGACAGGCCACGGTGGAAACGAGTTCCTCAAGTTCCAGGATGCTGAGGAAATCGGTGCTTTCGATCTGGCTGATGCCTTTGAACAGATGTGGGAGAAGAAGAGGTGAGAGGTGCCCAGGTGTACATGTGCTACTGCGACGACATTTACTGACTGCTCTTCACTCAGATACCACGAGATCCTCTTCATGATCGACACCTGCCAAGCAAACACAATGTACAGCAAGCTCTACTCCCCCAACATCATCGCCACCGGCTCCTCAGAGCTCGACCAGTCCTCCTATTCCCACCACGCTGACAACGACGTCGGCGTCGCTGTCATCGACCGCTACACCTACTACAACCTCGAGTTCCTCGAATCGCAAGTCCAAGACCTGAGTTCTAAGAAGACGGTCGGCGAGCTCTTCGACAGCTACACGTACGAAAAGATCCACTCCCACGCCGGCGTGCGCTACGACCTCTTCCCCGGCGGCGCCGACGCTGCGCGTAGCCGTCGCATCACCGACTTTTTCGGCAACGTGCAGAACGTCGAGGTCGACGGCGCCAAGAACATGGTGCTCGACGAGGAGCTACTGGAGCTCAGCCAGAAGATCGCCGCGCTCAAGCAGCGGGCCCAGGAGGCGGATGCGGCGGCCAAGAATGCGTCATTGGCGGAGGGCGCAAAGGGCCAGACTCCGGATGTGAAGACGAGGGCTAAGAGGGTGCAGATGGCGAAGCCGCTCACGAATGAGAATTGGTGGGAGAAGAAGATTATCGGGGTCACGGCCTTGATTGGATGCGCGCTTCTCTGGGCTTTGGGGTCGTACTATGAGGCGCCAAAGAAGAGAGCCGATGATGCTAAGACGGCCACGGGGCAGAATGGCCATGCCACCGTCAAAGCATGATCTTTTCTCTTTCCCACTTTCTTGTATTTTAATGTCTTTAGTTCACTTGCACGATGTGCATTAAGCATGGCGTTTCATGGGATATGGAAGGGAATGATTCAATTATAGCTTGAGGGCTGGTTTCAAGCTTTATCAATAATCAGCAAGGAAAGCTCACGACTGCTCCAAAAACGAGGAGAAAATTCAATACATTGCCTGAGTATACCCATACTTCACCTTCATGTCAACTGAACAGTGTCCCGTACCCAATGTGTCACTCTTGTTTGGTGTTGGTGCATTTATCCGAAGTATTTCCTTGAGGTAGGTCGTCCCTCACTCGTCTACACCGAGATCCTTCACCGACGCGTTTCCCACTCTAAAATCTTGCTGGGCAAAGTCAATGCTTTTGACGACAGTCCATCAACCTCCGCACGTACTTCATGGAGGGACGTAAACATCCCGTAATCTGCGGAAATGGATAGCTCAAAGGTTTGTTTGGGAATCTCCTTCCGTTCTGGCGCTTCTAGATTGGTCTTTCCGCGGCATATCGTGCTCCTCCTCAGCTTCATCCTAAGCTTACAACGGGTCCCTTCACTTCATCGTGGCCTCGTGTAAGTGACAAATGGAATACTGCTGTGCCTCGTTCCATTTTTCCCACAAGACTATGTCACATTGCCGTACTGCTCTCGCTCGCTGGCACTACGTACCTTATCTTCCTGCCCACTCCAGTAACCCTTTCGCAGGTTAATCATCCACTCATCTCAACATCGTGACCTTTCCTCTCACACGAAAGTCCGTCGTTTCCCCTTCATAAACTATCGCCAGCCCTCCATGGGCGACAATCTATCCATCCAACTCCTCTTCAACCGCTGAAGTCAGCAATTATGGACGACATCACCGCCTTTTCAAGAACCCTCACCCTCAACCCCCCAAACCACAACCACACACTAACACCCTTGGACGACGACCAGATCCCACCCCTCAAAACCCTCACCCTCAAATCCAGGCCCCTAGCCAGCCACGCCCTCACCTTCTCCTGCGACGCAGAGCTCGCCGTCGCCGCAGACGACTCAATCCACGTCTTCCTCCCTGAGTTCCCGACCCCAGAAGAACCGAACAACAAGCAGGAGCCATCCAAGGACGGCAATGAAGACACAAAAACAGCAGCACCAGCAGCAGACGAAGACCCCGCCGGCGTAGCAGCAGCAGCCCTCGCCGCCGCCGCAGCCGACGCAAAAGACGGCGAAAAGCTCTACCGCCAACAATTCTACACCTTCCAGCTCCGCATCCCTACCTCCCGCAAACCCGACCCGCGCATGAACGCCGCGCTCTTCGCCGCCCGAGGCCTCCCCGTCCCCTCCTACGACGACGACTGGGCCGCCGGTGAAGCTGCTGCCGGCGGCCCCGGCGAGGCAGCAGTCCCGGACCCCTCCTCCGCGTTCGAGGGCGTCGGCTCCGGAACGGTAACAGGCTACGGCGCCTCGCTGAACCAAGTCGTCGCGATAGAATGGTCCCCCGGAAACCTAGGCCGGAATCTGAGGGCGGTGTTGACCGTGATGCTGACCAACGGCGCGCTCCTCGTCATCGGCGAGGGAAGCGGGAGCGGGGGCGGTAGTACCAGCCACGGACCCGTCGACCTCGGCGCGCGGATGAGGAATTTTCGGGACTGGCGCATCTTGTGGGGCGTCGGCGCGAATTTACCGCTGCCGGACCCGGATGCCGAGGAGGGCGGCGACGAAGGGGCGCATCTGCCGCGGGATAAGGTAAGGTCGTTTGCGTGGGCGAGGATGGTTGGGACGGGCCAGGCGCTGTTGGCGTACGCGACGGATCTGGAGGAGGTTGTGGTGTTGAGCGCGCAGTATTACCTCCCCAACGAGACGGACGATGCGTCGGATGCTGGGTCGTATGTGTGGGAGGTGGAGGAGGTTGCGAGGTTTGATGGACGGGGACCGCACCCGAGCTTGGGCGTGAGTTATGTTTCTTTCTCTCTCTGTCCATCTCTATCTCTGCTTGTTCACGATCCTTCCAAGAAAAGTGTCTCCCCCTAAAGGTATGTTTGCTAACGATACACAGGTCCTGGACCCCGATTATATCCCCTACACCTCAGCCTTCTCCCTAAAATGGAGCCCCTGGCTACACTCGGGCGACACCCGTACCGCTATCCTATCCTACTGCGCAAGAAACTACGTCGGCTTCCGCCGCATCACGATCCCGGCGGACTGGGAGCGCGGCGCGGCCGTCGAGATGGCCGTCGAGGAAGCCGACGTCACGGGCATCTGCACGAACCTATTATCCGACGCGTTTGTCGAGTGGGAGGACGTCGTCTGGGACCGGGACGACGTCAAAATCTGCCGCGGTGTGATTGCGTCTCCATTCAAGGCCTCGCCGTTCCAAGTTGCGCTCAACGGGCCCGAGGGCACGGCCAAGGAGCCTCACGGGACGGGGGTTTGCAAGACGACGTTTCCCGAGGATACGACGTCTATGGATGCGACGAATCCTATCACGAGTAGGGTTCCCCTTTTACCGGCGTCTAACAAAAGATGAAGCTAACAGTGTTGGCAGGCCTGATAATCCACCCCCCAAACCTCTCCAAACAAACCAAAGCCCCAGGCTACTCCCTCATCCGCCTCTCCGCCACAGCCACAAACGACAACTGGTTCCAGCAAAGCACCGCCGACGGCGCCGCCTCGCCCTCCCCAGACTCCCTCCCCAAATGGGCCGAAACAATTTCTTCGACTGTCAAGCTCTCCGTTCCCGTCACCATGCTCGGCCGTGGCGGTGGCGCCGGCGCCGGCGCAGTAGGCGGGGACGGCGAATCCGTTGCCTCGGGAGATGATTCCGACTCGGAGGATGACGATGACGATTTCGATTTGCCCGAGGACGCGGGCGAGCAGATCCACCCGCACCGCGTGCGCATGTGGGGTATGACGATGACGCCTGCGGGCGGGATGAGCGCTGTATTGGTGTCGCAGCATAGCACGCAGAAGCCGGAGAAGACGGTCAAGACGAAGGTCATGTTTGGGGGACGGGTCGGAAATGGGCCTGCGGCGGTGACAACGGCAGCAGGTGACGGTGATGAGATGGATGTTGATGGAGGGGACGACGGTGGTAGAGCGAGTCGATTACAGTACTGGGAAAAGCAGAGCACCGAGGCCAAGATGTGGGATTGGATGTATGCTGGCGGACCTGCTGTTCCCGGAACGCTTTGGGCTGGTACCGGGGACGAGGCAAGGGCTGGAGATGATAATTCGTTGAAGAAGAGGTTTGAGGAGGTCAAGGGGAAGCAGACGTGCGTGTTTTGTCATGCTTCTCTTGTTGATGAGGGTAAGGAGTCGATTTGCGAAAAGGGGCATATCTTTGGTGAGTCTTGCTTTGCTTTCTGTCTCAGGGGGGTTCGTTTTCACTAACGTTGACAATAGCTACCTGTGCGTCGACCGGCCTTGCGATCCTCGCGCCTGGCATCTCGAGAGCTTGTGCTGTTTGTGGTCTGCGGTGTCTTGTGGCTAAGGAGGTGGTCAAGATCGCGCAGGAACACATGGGCCCTGATGCCAAGGTTGATGCTTCTGAGGAGGCTTGTGGTGGATGTGGCGGCAAGTTTGTGGTGTAGATGGGAGAAATGAGCTTCACGCGATACCTTACCAAATAAAACTGAGGTCCAAATAGAGGTAACGGGTGTAAACAAACTTCAGTCTCGCCGTGTCATTAAGGTCCGAAGGGACGGGATGTTGTCTCCTAGACCCACGTGACTGTAGTAAGGCAGGCAGATACCTCCCGTACCCTCCTCCTTCCCGTGCCAGCTCATCCACATTACAACGCCGCACCTTCCTCAGGTTCACCCAGCCACATCACAAACCTTCATCCGATAACCTTTTCCATCACCCGAATACACAAGAAGCCTTCATATAGCCCTCCAAGTCCATTCCTGTCACCAGCCAGCAGGCGCCCCCCTAGGTCGGGGGGCCAGGTCAAACTGGCTGGGTGGTGGAGTGGTTTATGGTCAACAATCAAAATCGCCAACCAGCCTACTCGACGACAGGCTTAGCGCATACGAGTATCACGAGTTCGAGTCCCGGAATAAGCACCCAAAAATCGAAGTTTCCCAGCATGAGCACCAAGAGATGTAGCCCCCAGTTCAGCACCGGGGGGGTGAACTCTTTTTAGTTCTTATTTTGAATTTTTTGACGGCGCTGTTCACATTTATCTTTTGTGTTGTTTCAAGAGTGTTTAGTAATAATATTCTGATGTTATTGTACTTGTTGCTGCTAGCCACTGTATTAATCGACCCGAGTGTCGGCCACGTCTGCTCGCGGTCTGCGCCCCAGGACTGTCGACGGCCCTCAAGTTTCGACACTCTCATGACAAGACGTGAGGATGACTGAGCGAGCTCCCTCACCAAACCCTCTTGCCAGGCTTGGTATAGCAGCCGAGAATGCCATTTGTATCAACCCAGACCACATTGGCTTGATAGAGAAAACCGTCAACGTCAGTCAAGAGTGACTGTATATTCAGGCAGAAAGGTGCACTTACAGAGACCAACCTCCTTGAACGCGAGGAGACCAACCTCCTTGAGAGCCGCATTTCCCGGCACCCAGCACTGCAGCGTGATATTCCCTGAAGGTTCTTCTCCTACCGGTACGGGCGGCGGGTTCGACAATGTGCATATTTGTCCATTTGACCCGCCACTTTTCCGTTGATTGATTTCGCGTGAGTCACCATCATCTTCGCACTTCAGAGGATCATTCGAAATTGAATCGGAACTTGGTTTGACTCACCCTTCCCGCGCAACGAGTACGCCTTGATCGTTGGCCACGCATTCCCTGAGGTCGAGCTTGCTCGTCACGAGAGAGTTGTTCAACACTTTGTTTGGACAATCGGCGAAGAGCCAAGTTTCGTTGAACTGGCGTGAGTCCCATTTGGATCTCCACTCATTATTCAGGTCGAAGTGGGTGCAGTTGCCCGCCACGGTATGTGCGCAGGGAAATTCTTTGTGACAAGCTGACTTCTTGTCTTCAGCGGTCGCTACGACAATGACGGCGAGACTGGCGATGAGGTTGAATAGATTCATGGTTGCGATGGACTTTGTTGATCAGGCAGGATGGCTTGAGATCTGGAAAGCAGAGGCAGCTTGAAAGTTGATAAAGGCTCTTATGTAGCGTAGAAGTGGAACGGAGGTGTGAGAGGTCAGTAGATGGAGCGCGCCCTATAGAAGGTTTGATGGCATTAATACTGGATTCGCGGAGTCCAAACGATATCGACGTGGATACTCTACGCGCGAACCAACAGTGAGAGACGTCAAAAGGAAGCTGATTCTGAACAGTAGGTATTCGAGGACTAGCAACAAGCGACGATGAAACAGCCCCCGACAGCTTGGGGTCGGCCTAGGCAGCGTTGGAATTTGTCGGCCAGCCCAAAGGAAGGCAAACTGCGGGTAGAAGCAGTTAGCATTGGCACTCTTTACAACAAGGCAGTTGGCCGCTCTCAATCACTCGTTCCAGAGTGCCAAGATGGCGCGTGAACGTCCAGATAGCTTCAATAAAGCAATAGCAGCATCTTCTGGCAGATGAACGTTGCGGCTCATGTTTGCTCCGTATCTCCCCGGCAAGGACCGTTGAATATGATGGGTCACGCGCGCGCCTATCCTTTCCGCCAAACTGACTATTCCCCCAAAGCTTTTTTCATATACAAAGAATCTATGTTGAACAACTGTTCTACAGCTTGTTTGTTGAAAGTCTATAAGTAGCTGCTCGCCAAAAAGGGGGCTCGTTTCGCGGCGACTGTTTCTTTGTCCTGAAAAGTGTTGCTCGGGTTGCTCCAAAAGTTCCATCCTTTCAACTTGTATATATTGCATTTCGCGATCTAGGACTGAAAGATTGTTACTCGAACATGATTTGATGTTTCCAATTGGCGGTAAGTAAGTATGCAGCCCTCAGACACCCCTAATAGCTACTCTCTCAACACCGGCTTTATGTTTCAATCATGAAGTCCCTGGAATTCCACTGTGTTGGATGATATGTGAAATTTCCGACTTGACCCAACGAACATGAGTTCACCTGGGCGCCGCAAAGCAATGCAACGTCTAGATATAGCTTAATACTTAGGGTGCATAAACCGATGCCCAATCTCGTGATGAAGCCATGCCTCCCCTACGACGCAACAATCTTCCAAGGACTGCGCGAGAACCGATTGTCCGGATCATACTTCCCCTTCAACTCCACCAACCTCTTTGCATTCTCCCCAAACCCTTCCTTGACACCAACATCGCTGCTCGCATAGTTGTTATACTGTCCCACGCCGCCCCTCTCACCAGTGTGATTATCCCCTTTGATCTTTGCCGCCAATACCCGATTCCAACCCCTAATCATGCCATCCTTGGCTGGGTCTGTCCAGCAAGTCAAGACCATGCAGTCAAAGTACGTTCCGCGGTTCGAGTACGCCGTCGCTCCAAACGGCACGCTCACCACCTTGTCCTTCTTGTAGATTTCCACGGCCAGGATACTTCCCCGCATGTCGTTGCCCTTGGCTGTCTCCTCGTCGACACGCGAGTAAAACTCCCTGCTCATCTCTTCCCATTTCGCGAGCTCAAAAGGTGCGGTGAGGTTCGTTCCGCCCATCAGCCGTCTTGCACCAGGACCCTGGAGCTCATCGAGTATCGTGTTGGCTGTTGGGTAATCCATCTCGGTCGCCATATTCACCAGCGGTCCGACATCAAGCAGTCCCGTGAAGATACCCTCCGTCGCCTCTTTCCCCGTACCATTATGGAACGGCTGCACAATAATCATAGGCTTGGCATCAGGCCCCGGCGGGCCATAAGCAAATCCCATAATAACAAACTGCCTCCCATCCATCCGCTCCACAAACTCATTTGCCCAAGTAACCAGCGCAGGCAACTGCGAGTTAGCAAACATCAAAGCCCCATACCACACCTTCCCCTGCGGAAACACCTCCGAAGTAAACCTCGTGACAACACCAAAACTCGCGCCAGCGCCACGCAGCGCCCAAAACAAGTCCGCATTCTCCGTCTCCGACGCAGTAACAATCGACCCATCCGCAAGAACAACCTCCACTTCCACGAGACAGTCGACCGCGAGGCCGTGAAGCCCGCTCAACAGGCCCTGTCCACCGCCGAGCACGAGGCCGCCGACGCCCGTGTGCGATACCGTGCCGCCGACGGTCGCGAGGCCGTGCTTCCAGGTCGCGGCGTCGACGTCTTTCCAGGTGCAGCCGCCGCCGTAGGTGACGAGGCGTTTGGCGGGGTCGACTGTTACGTCGCGGAGGTGGGATGCTAGGTGGATGACCATACCGCCGTCCGAGGATGAGGTTCCTGCGGTGGAGTGGCCTCCGCCGTTGGTGGTGAAGGGGATGTTGTGTTTTGTGGCGAAGCGGATGGCTGCTGAGACGTCGTGGGCTGACTTTGGTTTGACGACTATGCCCTGTGAAGATGTTAGAGACACCGCGAACATGTTAGGCTAGTGGGCGTTGCCAGTATCTAGGGTCTTACCGCTGGTTTGATGCAGACGATGGACCATCGCACGAGACTTTCTTCGTACCCCTCATCGCCGGGCAGGAGGACGTCGCCGTTGATGTCTGCCCTCAGAGCTGGTACTTCTTGTTGCCACGATGCCATATTTCTTGTTTATTATAGTGAATGAAGCAGTGATCAAGTGTGTTTTACCAATATCTCGAAGGGCTGTGGTTGATTTTAAGTGTGAGACGTTCTCAGCACTTTGTGCAACAGGCGGGTCTAACAACACCAATTACCTGCAAAGTACCTCGTTCCGACCGATTAGGCAGGGAACGAGAAACACAAACACCATGAATCAGCATGATTCTGTCAAACCATTGGATGCAGCGTCGGG
This sequence comes from Colletotrichum acutatum, assembly GCF_030867785.1. Lineage (NCBI taxonomy): Eukaryota > Fungi > Ascomycota > Sordariomycetes > Glomerellales > Glomerellaceae > Colletotrichum > Colletotrichum acutatum. The sequence continues at coordinate 50,824 of NW_026849065.1, forward strand.
TAAAGCTATGAGATGTCGCCTGTCAGCACTAAAAGGGAACTAAATGGATCCTTTGTGAGAGGTATATTAGTAAGCCTGTGGACGGAGAGATGTGGTTCACTTGCGGATGCTTGACTTACGGCAATGGCTCTTCCAAAGAGGATATGCTAGACAGACAGAAGTCTGTAACTGGGAGTTGTCAACCCCCTAGGTTTGGAGGATCTGTTTGATCAGGTTACTTGATAAGCGCGGGTGTAAGTCAGGAACGTTCGGTACGGGGAAGAGATGAAGTTTGAGAGACTCTTGGGGTTAGTGTAGAGTTTGACAGCTGACCATGGCATTTTGCACGAGCACGTCGTGTCCTGGAATGCTGGCCATCACACTATCTTCCGCATGTTAGCGTCGATAACAGAGACATTATTGCTTCTTTGCACTGATTTGGTAGCCCAACGTATCGTCAATCAAGCTTGTCTGATATGAGCAACCTAAATCTCAGCCAAACTCTCCCCCTTCACATTCACGATCCTCACCTTCCCCCCGCCTCTACTCCCAGAAACAACAACAGCCTCATCCACAACCCCCTCCGCATCCCACCCAAAATCAATAACCCCGCCGCCCCGGATCCGCAATCCCTTCACGCTCCCGCCGCCCCACCGCGCCGGGATAGCGGGCCCAAGCACTACCGTCCTCACCTCCTCCGGGGACGCATACGGCAGCGGCAAGTCCACGACAAGCATACCCAACACCGCGCCGCTCAACCCGAAATTCGCATCAATTTGAAACGGTGCCCCCGTGCCAGAATACATACTCAGCCCGTTCTGCGCAAAATTCACATCAACCGCGTACCGGAGCTGGTCGTAGGCTCTTTCCGTGTCATTCAACCGCGCCCAGCACGCCGCGCGCCAGACTTTGGCCCAGCCGGCGTTTGCGTCGGGCGCGTTGCCCCGCCCGCGGGAGATGAGCGTCTCTCGGACGGCAGATTGGATTGTAGCGTTGGAAGCGTAGCCGCCTAGGAAGGAGGAGATGGAGGCGCCCGGGTACCAACCCGTCAGGTGGGATAGGTGACGGTGCGTAGACGGTTTATCCGAGTTATACGGCGCCGACTCGGGGAGTTTCCACTCCTTGAGGCCGCCCCATGTCGCGACGTGGACACCTTTGTCCAGTTTCGCGAGGGACGCGGTGACGGCGTCGAGAAAGTCCTGATCCTCAGCAGAAGCAGAGGGGAGAACAGATGCGCCGAGGAGGGTGTATTCAAAGACTTGGTGGATCATCTGGTGGTAGTGCGCGCAGCCGAACGTCGTGGGGCCGGTTTCCGGGCTGTTGCAGGGGTTGACTACCAGCGTTTCGTCGCGGGAGAAGGCGTCGTCTTGGAGCTGGGTGAGCCAGAAGGCGGCGACGCCTTTAATGAGGGGGTAGCCTTGGGACGCGAACCAGGTTGCGTCGCGGGTGTAGTCGTAGGCGTCGAAGACGTGTTGCATCATCCAGGCTGCTGCTGCTGGGTCTGCCGGGAGTGTTAGTCAGTTCAAGTCTGCTATATGGGAGGGAGAGAAAGGAAAAAGGGGAGAAGGGGGTTAGTTACTTACAATTCGCCCACTCCGCGCCCTCCTTCAGCGCAGTATGTCCAAACACATTCATCTCGTTATGCACAACCCACCCACTAGCATTATAAATCAACCTCGCCGTCTCCGTGCCCCTCGGAACCCACGTATCCTCCATATAATCCCACAGCGCCCCCTGCGTCGCCTCGCCCAGCCCCGTCTGGTCGGCGTGCCAGTAGTTCATCTGCAGGTTAATATTAGCGTGGTAATCCGCGCTCCACGCGGGCCAGAGCTGCTCCGTCCAGCGGCCCTGGAGATTGGCAGGTAAGGAATTTGCACGGGAGGAGGCGATGAGGAGGTGTCGGCCGTAGTCGAAGAGGAGGGCTTCGAGGTAGGGGTCGCCGCCGTCCGGGGTGGTGGAGTCGTAGGAGGCGATGAGCTGGGAGGTTTCTGTTGTGGTGGAGGAGTTGAGGGGGTCTGGGAGGGTGAGGGTGAAGGCGGATTGGAGGGTTTGGTAGTCTGCGATGTGGGAGGCAAGGAGGTCGGAGAAGGGTCTCGAGGAGGCGGTTGTGGAGAGGGATTCGATTTTGGGGCCTGGGTCTGCGCCTTTGAAGGAGTAGGAGGAGGCTGGGTTGCCTTTCTTTTGGTCGTAGTTTGTCTCGGCGCTGATGATGATTGTGAGGGTGGTTTGGCCTGGTGAGGGTGTGACTTTGAGAAGGCCGGAGGATGTGCAATTCGTGATGGCCGCGGACGAAGTCTCGGAGGTGAGTCTTGCGATGGAGTCGAACTTCATGCCCTCCGGCGGACCAAGCTGCGTGACGCCAGTGAAACGGACATGGTCGGCGCCGCAGGTTACGTTGTAGGTATCAGTATCAATGAGCTGGTTCTCGAGACCTATCGTGACGGCGGACAAAGTCGTTGTGCTGTTGCTTGCGGCAGAAGAGGTGACTGCGACGTGGTATGCACATACTTGGTCCGGGTACGAGCAGAGGTTGGTGATTTCGTAGTCTGCCGCGTTTGCGGTGAACGTTGTCGTATGGACGCCCGTTGTGAGGTCGAGGGTGCGTTTGTACGAGGTGTAGTTGCCCACGCCGTTGATTGTGACTGTTAGGTTTGCGAGGACGCGGTTGCCGCCGTAGTTTGCTCCTGAGCCGAGGATGGGGGAGACATCTTCATAATTGTGTGTTAGCAACATGGCACTGACTGAGTCTCGAATGAGATTGTTACCTCCGGTTCCATTTTCAAAGATGAATGAGCGGATCTCTGGAAGAGCGTCGTATTTTGGCTCTGTTGGGTTGCCGCCTGTGTAGTTCTGATAGGAATCATTTTTTAGCAAGATGCTCGCTTCTTTTTTAGATGAGATCAGAAACTCACCGAGGCCTCAAAGGGTCCGCCAGCCCAGAGAGAGTCAATATTCAGGTTGACCTTCTCCGCATGAGGCGGACCAAACGGAATCGCTAGAAGCGTGTCAACATCATAGCCCCGAGTCAATTCAAGTAAACTTTCAAGTCCAGACTCTAGACTCACCCCCGAGTTTGCCATTGCCAATAGGATACCCAGTCTTGAGCAAGTACGTATCCGAACTCGAATCTCCGTACGTCGCAGGGATCGAAGACCACAGAGAGCGAGCCTCGCATACCGCGAAGCTGGCGCAGAAAGTCAGCGCTCGGCTCGTCGACGCCTTCATCGTGAAAGCCACTTGAGGTTTGAGTCCAACTTAACCTACACAGCTCTCCATGGCGAAGGTCAAAATCGTACTTACTTGGCCCCTTTTTAAAAGCCCATTGACCAATCAACCCCGCATTCGAATCATTACATCAATACCACCGAGATCTCGCGTGGTTACGTAGTAAACAGCAACATCACCTCACTTCATCTCGGGGAACGCGGTTGCGTGAGGTGAAGCGGGGAGTCGCCTTGGTGTGGGGTTCGATCTGCTTGGTGCGCGCATGCATACCCGTTGTCCGTGATTTCCCTCCAATGAAGGTCTAAGGTGTCAATGATTTGCAGCTTGCAGTTTTTGCTCCGCTCTGCATGCTCTGTGCCTGGCTCAGTCACAGTGGTTCCCTTGCTATGTGACTTGGCAAATCTATTATGCTTTGGGGTATCCGGTGAAGGGGGTGGTTGATCGACTCCGATTCGGGCCGTTGGGGGGAATCGCTTGCTGCGTGGTGAACTGCGGGGTTGTGAGCCGAGAACAGGAATCTTGGCGCGGAGTTGCTCCAGGACCAACTTACCAAGATGTGAGATTAAGTGATTAATATTGCGCGTAGCGAGTGCACAAGTTGCCTGAGTGCAGTAAGTGTTTCCGCAGTGTTGTAGTATTGCTCTGTCTTACCCCTCAGTGCTGCTGACCCAGGTGGCTGTCTACCTCGTATAAGGTAGGCATTGCCGGACCTCGTGCCAGGCGGCGCCGCGGGGTTGAGGATGCGACGTATGCTAGCAAGTAGGCTCGCGATAGGAGGGCAAGGGGTGTGTGGGACCAGTAGAATAGATGATTTGAGATCAAGTCCTGATAGTCTACAGATCACGGCACTCAACTCAACCTAGATCATTGATAGGGAGGGATGGGGGGTCAAGATGTTAGGCGTCGCGTACTTCCGCAGTGACTTGTGACCAGGGCATTCCTCGTTAATCTTGGAAACATGCAGGCAGGACTCGATATATGAAAGAGATCTACTACCCGCGTGGCATGGATGTACTAACTGTCAGCATCATCCCACCAGTTAAGGTAAGATGACAGGTTCCGCCGGACGATTGACAGTCAAGTAGGGCAAGTTCCTGCGTGATTGGTCCCAAATCGACACTGGAGTATCATCTAGGAAGTTCTCACACATGGTTACGGGAATTTGTCAAATTTGCCTACCAAGACACTCATTGGCAGTTTCCATTGGAAATGCCGTTGCAGCGTCCTGCTGAGAGCATTGAGGCTTGAACTTGTTTGTTATTTCTTTTCGAGTACTCTCCGTCTGGCCGCATATACATGCCAACAGAGCCATGTACTGTACTCTCATCATTCTCTTTCCTTCGCTCACTCACACACACAGACATCCACCCTCCTCCTCAGCTCGCAAAGCCCATGGCCTAGGTAAATACCCAAAAGGGCGGGTTCAATGTACAGTTCCTCCAAGGAAACCCGCACGTTTGGTCCTATATGTACACATCAAGAAAAGGGCGACCCTTCCTGAAGAAAAACAAGACATTATATGAATAGAAAAATGGCACACGCTCGAACAAAGTTTGGATGGGTAAAGGAAAGGTCGTAACAGGAGAGTGACTGGCTTAGCCGGCAACACCAGTGGCGGGGTACCCTATTCGTTCTCGTTAGTATTTGTTTTCGCAATAAAATCCGCAAGGATAACAACTTACACCATGAGCATGTTGCGATAATGGCATACAGACAAATGAGCTGCAGCCCCTCGAGCCAGTGACTCTTGCCATCGGCAATCAGGTAATTGACCAAAAGAACGGCGACAAACAGAACAGCAACCTGGAAAAGGTCGAAGCTGAGCGTCATAGCATCGTTGCCCATACCCCAGCCGATGATGATCAACAACGGAATCAGGAACAGCGCGACCTGCATGGACGAACCGACGGCGACACCAATGGCGAGATCCATCTTGTCCTTGATAGCGACAGTGACAGCAGTAGCGTGCTCGGCAGCGTTACCGACAATGGGCAAGAGAATGAGACCGACAAACTCCTCGCTGATACCGCCCTCCTTGGTGACGTAGTCGATAGAGCTGACCATGGCTTCGGCGCAGAAGGCGATGAGGACGGTGGCTCCGGTGAGAGTGCCGACGGCGACCAAGAAGTGCAGCTGGGGCTCTTCCTCTTCATCCTCCTCTTCCTCGTGACGTTGCATCATCATGCGGCTCAGCTCCTGTCTTTCGTTCTCACTCTCTCCGCGGACACCGGTCTGAGCCATGCGCGCTCCAGTGCCGGCCAATCCGCGAGCAAGAGCGCCTTCCTTCAAGCCGCCGCGGCTCCAGGGCTTGGCGGCGACCTTTTGTGACTCCTCGTTGAAGACAGCGTTGTGAGTCTTGAGCTGGAAGAACAGGTATGAGGCGTAGATAATGAGCAGAATGACGGCTGTGCCGCGGGAGAGAGCTGCGACATGGACGGTGTTATCGGTGCCGTCGTTTTTGTCGAATACGGTGGGTACGATGACGGAGGCAACGGCGAGAGCCAAGAGTGAGGCGGCGGTCTGGGCGACGGTGGTGTTGAAGTATTGCTCGGGTCGGTTAATTCCGCCAAAGAAGAAGCAGAAGCCCATGACGAGCAGCAGGTTGGAGAGAATGGAGCCAATGAGTGACGTCTGCACAATGAGGACCTTCCCTTCGGCCAAGGCGAGAATAGCGACAATGAGTTCGACGGCGTTTCCGAAAGTTGCGTTGAGAAGACCTCCCAATGTCTCACCCGTCCTCAGTGCGATTTCCTCGGTTGCGAATCCCAGCATGGCGGCCAAGGGGATAATGGCGATGAAGTTGACGACGAATACGGCGATTTTGTTGACAGAGGAGACGTAGCTGATGGCGATACCGGCGGGTGCTGCCAAGATCAAGATGTTGATATATGAGCTGAGCAGGGTTCTTTGGAGCTGGTTGGCGACGGTGAAGGGCGTTTTCGGCTGGACGTGTCGGATCATGCCGGACTTTTGCTTCTTGGCTTTGGGCCTCTCCTCCTCTTCTTGCGGCAGGTCCTCGCCTTGAGAGTTTTCCGTCTTTCGATTCCGTACTCCACCGTCCTCGGGCTTGTTCTCAAACATTGTGTCGCCGCTGCCGCTTCCCGTTCCTGATCTTGTCTCCTTGCCCAAGCTGTTGCGTACTGTCTCGGAATCTCTGGGTGCAGGTTCGCTCTGGACGTGATGTATCGCCTCATCGGTTTCCCTCTCTTCCGCGGGCACCTCGCGCTGTGCCTCAAGATTGGCGCCATCCCAGGTGGATCGTTTATGCGGTTGGTTCTCCCATGATACGTGACGGAATGGGTTCCATGTTTGCTCCTGACTCCGGCGACTGAGGCCGTGAGCTTTGCGTTTGATATCGAAGTGGTTGACTGAGCCGATGAGTGACGGCATGGTCAGTTATGTGTTTGCAGCGGGTTGAGCGCTGGCGCTTTGTGCTTGACGGGTGGAAAGGTGAGGCAGGAAACAAATTGGATAGGTGAGGTGAGGTATGGTCAAGGGGAATGGTTCGTTAAGTGAAATAGGGTAATGACGTGAAACTAGCTGTGTGGAGTGCAGGTGGGAATGATTTGTGGAGGCGACGGAGAGAACGGGGGTAGATAGGTAGTGGTGTGGATGAGAGACAAACTGCTCGAGGTCACACTTGACACTCGGCGGTTGCACAGGCAATTGGTGGGAGAGAGATGAGACTAGAGTGGTAGTCTAGAAGATAGTCTCCCACCTGCGAGTGGAAAGGGAGGGAATTGGAGGTAAGGGGGAGTACGGGAAACAACAATAACAATACTCCGTAGAGAAGAGAAACAAATTAACAGAGCTGTGATGTGTGTGTAAAGTGTTTTGCGAATGTTCCTTTGGGCTCTGCTGTCCTGTCCTGCCAAGAAAGACGATGCAACGGTGACTGGGGGCAAGATGGGGGATAGGGGACGGGGGTAGGCGGGTAATGAATGGGATTTCGGTCTTTTGGCTCAAAGTGAAGACTTAGGTAATAAGGGAAGAAAGGTACTCACAGGTGCTCATGCTGTGCTGTGCCGTGTCGCGCCTGGAGGTGACGACGGCTATTTGGGTGGTGGATACGAATGTATTCGTAAGGGAAGGGTGGTGTGTTGGTGACTTGATGGTGTTGGTGGAGTGCTTGGGCTTGTGCTTTTTGTGGCAAAGATCGGATCGCTTCAGATCAGCGCCCAGATGTTGAGACGAAACGCGAACCGAGCTGTGAGTCGGGGTTCTTGTAGTTGCCTTGTTCCGGGGTTCCTCGTTGGTTGGATGGGTATGTCAATATTGAACTGCGGGATGAGAGAAGATGTCGACAATGGTATCGTTGTTGTTCTCTCTTATGGCGCAGATGAGAGCTTTGAGCTTTGGAATTAGATGATCAACTGTGGCGCGGGAGAGAGGCCTCCTTGGCGCAAGTCTTCCGCGTCTGGGGGCCGGGGTGCCGGAGATGAGACGGGTCCAGTCCGATTGACGGTCAGTACTTTGGGAGGTGAAGGGTGAAGGGACTGCAAAATCTGCCAAGCCAATCACTGGTAACCGCAGAGAAGACGCGCAAGCCAAGACCGGTTGCCGCCGCTATGGAGAACAACGGTGCAGCACTGCAGAGAGCAGTAGAGCCTAACTGACGACAACGACTGGGCTCGGCCGGGGCTGTGTGAGGTACTGCGCTGTCGGTCGGCGGTGTGAGGGCGGCGAAGAAGAGGTGAACAAGTGGCCGCGAGCTGTCTGGTTTGGGCCTTTCGCAACGGCGGGTGTGTCGAGGGGAGTAGCGTATATGCAACTAGGTGAGGCAGTGCAAGTGCTTTTTTTTCTCTCGGAAAAGTGGGAAGCAGTACGAGTGCGAGTCGTGTACCAATATCTGTAAGGTCCCTTGAGTATTGACTTGTCGGATGGATTGGCCTTAGTCAGCTCGAGATGGGACGGTTGATGGCTGAGCTCTCAGAGTTTATGTTTGATGGTCGAGGTGTGAGACTCGGTGGTGAGGGTGAAAGAAACAAAGTGTGAGAGATGAGAGGGACGAGGGATGATTTGGAAGAGAAGAAAGGGGAGTGAGGGAGCTTTAGCTAGTTCTTGGCCCCTGGATGGCACTAAGATGAAAATCGTCACGGTCCCATGGCGACCACAACATTAACCATACTCAATGAGAGAGGCGGGAGAGAGACGAGTGAGCGACGGGAGATGAGAAGATGGCGCTGGATGGGCTGGGGGCGTTTCACAGTGGCAGGCCCTACGTCAGATCCAGCTGTGTAGGTACTCCGTGGACCGTAGTGTGTCCTACCTAACCCTACCTTATTTTGTTTGCATATGCACCGCGACAATACCAATAGTAGGGAAGCGCCGTTGATTGCAGCCATCCACCGATGCGCAGACGCTAATTTCCCTGAATCGACACCTTCCATTCTCATTTGAACATTTCTCCCTCATCGTCCCTGCCCGATACCACACACAAAGTGACCACGCAACCTACGAAGGATGTGAGAAGTAAGGAAAGTAGCAAGCGAATGGCAGCTTCCCTTCTGTTTCTCGCTCCTCCCCAATGCCAGATAGAGAGTGATGAATGGCAAGAGCAACTGCTGAATGAGTCGACTCTGTGACTTCCCTTTCACGTCTGTAAAGCGGGGCAATGGATCCCGTCCCTGCCAATTACGGCCCCCCTTTCCTCCGTGCCTTTTCAACTTCTCCCACTTCCCTTGCCATTTACCGCCAGGTACCTACCGTCAGTGTTTATTGTCCCTTCCATCGAATAAACTCCCTGCGGATGAAATCCGTCCAATTGAGCCATCGTGAACAACCATCCAAACAGCATCCAGACAACGTCCAGGCGCATCTCGGACACGACGTGCAATGTCGTCACAACCCCGGTGACGTGCCAAGCCGACGCCACGCCTCTCGAGTCTCCCCAAATCCTCCAATCCTACCCTGCACAGCAAAACAAGACACGACGGCACCAAGTGCGCGCCCAAAACAAGCTTCTGCCAAGCCCCATTCTTGCCAAGCATCAGAACACAAGACTTGCCAAGGCGGTCACCAGTCGATCGCATCGTCTTGGCTATTGCTTCTTCATATTCACCAGCCTGAGACTACGGTATTGTCTTTCGTCAGTCTGGCACTTTTCTCGAATCAATCTAGAAGGAACCAAGAAAGAGTAGTCAAAGTTCACCTGCATACAATGGAATCACTCGCTGAGTCGCATCATCGTCAGGTCAAATCCATTCAGACTTCGAAGTGTGGTGGGTGGGGCGCACAATGACATCAGCCACCTGCACTCAACACCCAACTCAAATCGTTCCCCAGGCCAGCCACACCTTTCTTTCTTCTACTGCGTAGGTACCTTACCTACATAAACTCGGGACTGTCTGACATCCAGACCGCAACACCGCTTCGAATCAGGTAAAACCACCTCATACTTTCCCAATACCCCATCCGTGACAAGGGGTGGAACAGACAGTTAGACAGCTGGACCACCAGCTGCCACTTAACCTTTTGCCTCATTCAGGCACGCTCGCCCACCGCACCAAGAATGACGGGTTCCAGACCAAGGTAGATCCCATCCCCCATCCCAAACCTATCCGAGTCTTTGGGGCTCCTGGTTTTGTGTCCGGCCGGAGAGTGTGCTTACTATGCGCCCACCGCCCTCCTCCGGCATCTTCCACTCTCTGCTTCTGTATCCATAATCTTGTCCGGTTCGCGATTTGAATCGTTACGCGCCCACAAAGGAAAATGCCCCGGCATTGCAATTAAACTTCACTCAGCCCCTGTAAAGCCACACCTCGGTACGGAACCCGCACGGGAAGTGGTGTGTGGCTTGGGCAAGGCACATACCGAAAGTCAATTGGCATCACCGACAAGCCACCCCCCGCTTCCCGAAAATCACATGACGCCTTGTCGACGCCACCTGGCCGGCGACTAAATCTCCGACCAGACGCCCCCATGTGGCGCAGCAACGCCTGCAGAGTGCAGATTCCAGATCCCAGGTTTTTGGTCTGCACAGCTGAGCCACACATCACCAGCGTAAACATCAACTTCCCCTCGCCGCCAGGCCCAGTCCTCACTTGATTCGGTAGCAATATTGCTCATCATATCATAAGAGGCAGACAGTGTGAAATCATGATGGTCTCCAGCCTTTGAGTCCCTGTGATTCGTGATCTGGAAGAAGGGATCAACGTAGAAGCCATTAGGTGAGATCATGACGCTGAAAGTGACTGGCTGGTGGGTGGGCTACCTTGGTCAGCTACATCCCACGACTTACATGATGACCATTCGCTTTGGCAAAGCCATCGCGTAGCATTCAACTCCGAAAGTGAGGCGAGAACCTGGTAGACCCTCTCAAAGGTAATCATGATCGTGCAATAGAACGTGCAGAGGCCCTAATTCGACAAATATAGACAGATGTAGTGAAAGATAACACTAGTACTATGTTCATGAGCTTCATAATCATCTACACAGAAAAACACCAATATACACTATCCACACAGTCACCTCACGACCATCTTCCACTATCACTCCCTCTCTCTCTCCCTAACCTCCCTCCTGGGGCCCCCACCCCCCAACCCAAGTCCATCCTGCACACTCGCCCTCCTCAAGAACTGCATCCCCGCAGCCGGACTACTCATCAAGCTCCTCGGCCCCGGACTCGGGCTCCCGCCACCAATATGCAACCCCCGGAGTCCTTCCGGTCCACCTCCACCTCCATACCCAAGCCCACCACCACCACCAGAATGCAAATCCCCAAGGACACCCGCCGGCAGCCCCAACATCGGAATACTCGCCTCCGGCACAGCCTCAAGCCCAACAACAGTAGGTCTCATCGCTCCCGGCGTAGTCATGGCCTGCGGCGGGCCCCGCTCCAGCGTCTCCTTGTAGAATGCCTCCAACCCCGGTCCGTCGTTGCAAAATGCCTCGAGCTCCGTGAGAATCGGGATCGGGTCCACCGCGGCCGTTGTGTTTGCTGCCGCACCACCAGAAGGTCCGCCAGAAGCGCTGGAACTTGCTCTCATGTCCGATGCCCTCACCGCAGGCGAACCACCACCGACACCACCGCCACCGCCCCCGGCATAGAAAACGGGCTTCACCATCGGACTGCTCATCGGCGTCGGCTCCGGGATCCCAAAGGGCGTGTACGAGCCCACGGGTATAATCCTGCCCCCGCGCTCAACGACAGTATTCGCACCACCGCCAGTCGGTCCACCAACACCACCACCACCACCGCTATTAGCCTCCCTCAAATCCTTGAGCTCCTTATCCCTCGCCGTCCAGGCCCGATTACTAAAAAGCCGGTTGGCCAGCACAAGGAAGTGTCCCTCGTCCGTGATCTCCGCCAGCAGCACCCCGGACCGGTGGATATACTGCGAATACTTGAAGTCCGGCCGGCCCCACGAGTACCTCACCTCGACGTCACGCGGGTAATTCGACGCGGCCTCCATGTCGAGCACAAAGTCGAACTTGCGCATCAGCACCTTTTGGTAAAAGTGCTTCCCCGGCGCCGTCTGCGGCGAGAACGAGTTGGGCTCGTAATACGTCACCGGCTGCTGGCTCGGCGGCGGCACCGACAGCTTGATGAGGTACGGCCTCCGGAAGGGGTTCACCTCCGTGATGGAGCACGCTTCCTTGATGGGCACCTCGACCAGCCGCAGGCCGTACGTCGCCGCCTCGCGCGCCCAGCCCTCCACCACGTCCTCGATGAGCTTCGCCGTCACGTTCATCCAGTCGATGCGGATGTGGTAGCAGTTGTCCGGGTTGTGGAGGCGGTCGTAGTGCAGGTCGACGCGCTCAGGCCGGTACGACCGCTTGCGGTGGTCCACGTCGTACTTGATGACTTTGCTGAGGCAGACCTTGGGCACCTTTTTGTTGCTAAACATGACAGAGTACGCCGTCGGGGTGGTAGCGCCCGAAATGGGCGAGTTCTCCTCGTTGATAGACGTCGGCCGGGAAATCATGCCCGGCCGCGGCGAGTCGCGCGGGACGTTCTCCGACATGGGCGTCGAGGGCACAGAGACGTCGCGGCCACGGCGCGAGTTGAACCAGCCGGGAGGGTGCGGTTTCGCGTACTCGGTAGCGATGGTGTAAAAGTACTGTCCGTCCCTAAACACGTGCCGGCGCTCAACGTGCTCAAACAGCCCGCCGCGGTCCTTCTTGTCATCCGACGGCCGGTCGTACGTCTTGACCATGAGCATGTTGCCCAGCTGCTCCGCCTCCTCGCGGCTGTCTAGGTCCTCGAAGTTGTCCATGAGCCACGTCGTCATGTCGGAGCCGATGAAGCAGTTGTAGTGCAGCCGCAGATGCCACCGTCGGTTCTGCAGCTTGACGCCGCCGTTCTCGACGGGCTGCTGGATCGCCTCGGCCAGCGCCGAGAGATTCAAATTGGACTTGCGAAAGTGCTCCCGGCTCGTGATGAGCTGTCCCTTACGGTTCTCGCCTAGGCCCTCCACCAATGGTAAGTTGTCGAGCTCGGCCGCGATGACGACGGACGGGTCTTCCGTCTTGTACACAATGTCCAGGGGGTTGGGATCGCGCTTCGACTTGGCCGTCTGGTATCTCCGCTCGAACGGCGGGATGTAACGGTGCTTTTGCCACGATAGCGACAGCCTTCTGATTCCTTCCAAGCGCACCTCCTCGGCGTTGTCGCCGGCCTGGTTCCTAGGCACCGCCGACGATCGCGACACCATGGGGATGAGCACGAACCGCGTCCTCCAGAACCTCAGGTTCTCCGTCATCTCGTCGTGGTGGCCCGCGAGATACGAGTCAATGTAGTTCCAGTTCCTCTCCGGTTTCGGCGTGGATATGTCAACCTCCTGGGTCCGGTACCCGCTTTCCATCAACGTGCGGATCGCCGGCCTGTACAGCGGGCCGGAATTGGAGTTCCCAACCGTCAGCTCGGCCGGTTTGCGTATGTAAATGTTGACCTCCACCTCCGTGCCATTAACACACGAAAGCTGGTGGATCGTGTTGCCCACCGAAAGGAAGATGCTCGTACCGTCCTCCATCGCCTGGTCGCGTGAGAATATGTCGGCAATTCGCAGCAGCCTCTGCCCAAACGCCTTGGCGACGGACGGGCCAATGACCACTTGGAACCCTTGCGAGAAACGGAGACTGATTAATTCCCGCAAGAACTCCTCTCTCGATTTCGGCTCTTCTGTAAGCTCATCATCGGCGTTCTGCGCGATGACATACGGCTGTCTCTGGTACTCCGTGTCAAACTGTGACTTTGAGGGAAAGTACTCGGTCGTGAGCGGCACGGCGGCCGGACAGCACAGGGCCTTCCACTTCATGACCTTCATCTCCGAAGTCCGGGGGAACACATGCTGCCACCGGCTGTAGAGCACCGTGTCGTCCACCTTATTCCTGTCCGGGTTCGACGGGTTCAGCACCGTGAGCCAAGGCGAGATGGCCGTGGTCGGTGACAACGTAGACGGCAGCTCGGGCATAGCACCGGCGCGCAGCTTACTATTGAACATTTTCTGATTGTCTTCCTCTGCCCTGAACACGTGAGAGTTCCTCTGATCGGGGTCTTCCCGAAAATGGTCCTTGCGCGCCAGCGACGACGGCAGGACGGTCCCGTACCTATGCTGCTGGCCGATCGAGCTCTCGCCCCGGCGTGAAGAGGACTTCATGTTGATTGGTATGCTCGGCGTCGAGGGCAGGTCCTTAAGGGTATCGCGCGAATCTGACCGGAACAGCTGCGGCGAGAACGAGGACATGGCCGTCGAAATGCTCGGCTTGATGACCTGCGGCGACGACGGGCGCGGCATCGTCGACATGACCAGCGGCATCGTGGGGCTCGTCACGCTCTGCTCCGTCGACGCCTTGACTGTCTCGAAGCTCGCCTCCGCCGCCACCACCTTGGGCGCCGCGATACCGAAGCCCCGCAGGCCGAGACTGATCTGCCGCATAAACCTAGGAGGCTTGGACGGCGATGCCACAGACATCTTACCCGCTACGCTGTGGGAATCGGGGGTCGTCGACGAGGAGGTAGAGGACGACGTCTGATTAGATGACGTCCCTGCCGCTCCCGACGACGGTGCCGCCGGTGGATGATTCGCAGCCTTCCTCGCAGCGGCCACGATCTCCGCCTTTTCGCTATCGACAATGTTGACCGATAACTTGCGCCCCGCCGTCACAGCCGCAAGGCTCTGGTTCGGCACAATCTTCTTCTCGGGCAGCGACGTCCCAAACAGCCCCGCGTCCTCCATCAGCTGCCGCCTCGTCGTCTCTTCTAGGTCTCTCGAGGCCCTTGCTTGCGCAGGGCGCCGCGACCTCGGCAGTCTCGCCCTCGTTTCGTCATACTCCTGCAGCTGCTTCCACAGCGACTTCTCGCCCGGTTTCACGAGCCTGTCGGGCATGAACTTTTGGAACCCATACACGTGGTCAACAAGCGTGTCCTGGTGGCGCTTCAGGGGTATCATGGCGATCTCGTCTGTCCCGCTGAGCCGCGACCGCAGTGAGCTCTTAGACTCGGTCGTCGTCACAGGGAACAGCGGGTCGGCCTGAAGCGGTGTCGTCTCGATCTCGTTCGTCTCCAAGACGCTGCGCATCTGAAGATCATACATCCTCGCGCGGATAGCAAAGTCTTCGCTCTCCTGGCCCTCCTTGTCCTCGGACACCGAGAGGGCGATGCCTTGATACGACAGCGCCTCTTCGGATGTCCCTGTCCAGTAGGAGACGTGCAGCCACTGGGGCACCGCGTACGACCACTCGTCCTGCGGGTTCGCAAGCCTGTCGATGCGGTGGGCGAGCTCTAGTCCTTTTGTCGGTGACAGCGACTCGGCCACCGACTGGTAACTGCCGATGATGGGCGTGGCCTGCTGCTTCGGCGTGCTCTCACGGCTCCGTACGGACCTCGATCTCGACAGGCCGTGCGAGCCCTCCGAGGTCTGCGGGTTACGGTACCGGAACAGTGGGACGGAGTGGAGTGGCATCTTTGGCACGCAGATGAGGTCGATGCCGATGCCGTTTCCGACGAGGGCCTCGGTGGTCCGCCGCAGAGATTCGTACTCGACCTCGAAGACGCCGGGCCCGGGGCTGATGACTACAATCGAGATGCCCGTCCGCATTAGGTCGCGGTCGACGTAGTCATGCGCAAACTGGGACGAGGCGAGGTTGATGGCCTCTAAGAAGTTGCCGTACATGGCCAGCGACGACTCAGCCTTGACGCGATTGGACGCAATGCCCTTGCCGCCGTTCTCCTCGGCCAGCGGCACGAACGCGCTGTTGGCCTTTTGGTGGTGCAGGCTAATGTCCCGCCTGAAGAAGTTGAACTCGCGCTTCAGCTGGTTTAGGATCGTCGTCCACTCCCCGCTCGCCATCTCGCTGACGACCACGCGGTAAAAGTCCTTGTACGGCCTGCGGTCGCCCGATATTTGCACGCCCGTGTAGTAGTCCCCGTGCAGGGTGCTGCTCGCCAGCTCCGTCGTCAGGCCCGTGTCGTATTCCACCCTCGCGAAGAGCACGATGCTCACGAGGTGCTTGGCCTTGAGCTTGGCCCATTTCTTGAACAGCGCCGGCAGGAAGCCGTTGACGACCTTGTTGAAGAGGATCTCGCCGGACCCCTCCGAGTCGAAGTCCCACATCTCGCGCGCCATCTGGATGAACAGCACGTACCTCGCCGACTCGCTTCTGAAAATCGGCCTCGTGTTCCTCGTGAAGAAAGCCGAGTGCGTCTTTCGCCCGTCTACGAATACCGCCGTGACCTGCGCTTTTATCGTGCCCATGAATAGTATCGACTGGCCCTTGTAGACTGTCCTTTCTGTGAGTTCGCCGATGGCCAGGCGCCACATGTCGGATCGCGACAGATACTGGTCCTTGAACGAGAGCTCGACATGTGAGGCGGCCGTCGCGGGGTTATCAGCGTCCACCGGCGTCAAGAGTACCTGCGTGCCCTTCTTCATGCCGAATGCATCTGCGATATGCTTGACGACGTAGATGTCAACGTTGGGCAACCGGCTCTTGAGCTCCTTGGACATTTCCTTTGCGACGCAAAAGTACCTTTTCCCCAGCGTCGCCCCCTCGGGCGCCGCATCGCCTTGTCCCGCTCCCGCACCGGTGTTGTTCGCAGAGTTCCCGCCGCGCGCCGTCGCATGGTCCTTTGTCGCAGTCTTATCGCCCTCCGTCTTGATCACGGTGATGGCCACGAGGCTCCCGGGTCTGACATCGCCCTTGATCACCTCCGGGCTTAGGAGCACCTCGTCGCGCGAGTATCCCTCGTTAACGCCTACGGTGCACCTACGCTCGAGGCGGCGCTGTTTCACAGAGCTGGACGAGTTGTCGCCGCGGATGGTCGAGGCACTGGAGACGGTATCGGGGGATCGGGGCGAGTCGACGGACGATGTCGCGGAGGGCGGTTCGAGGCTACTTCGGCTGAACTGTCGGAGGTGAGAGGACCAGTTGGGTCCCTTGCGCAGGGATGGTGCCGCGCCAGCATTGCGAGGCATCGTGGGAGCAGAGCGTCGTGGTGGTGATGGTGTTAGTGGGGGAGGGGAGAGAGGGCTGCTTGTTGCGCGACGAGGGAGGGGCTCGTCAACGGTGGCCTGTGTGGAGGTTTCGCAGTAGCATTTCGTTGCTTGCGCTCGATTATACTGAATCTATTCGTATGTATCGGTGGTAATGGGATTGTGAACCTTGCGAATGGCTTCAATCGGCTGTAGTTGAAAATCCCAGGTGGAGCGTAGTGGCATCGTCACAAGGTGCAGCTCCGTCGCAACGGCAGAATTGTGGCGCCGAGCTCTCACTATGCCACACCGCCTGCCGTTTTGACTTTGACAATCCCCAGATTCTTGACGCTCGCATCTCCCAGGGTCTCACCTGGTCTCAATTGACTGCATCCAATCTGAGACCCGCGACCTGTCATCGTCTTCGTCGCACAGCAAAACGGATTTCTTTGGAAGGGGACTCGTTTCTGAATCAAACTCGACATGTTACTTCCAATACTCCTCTTAGACCAGAAGTCAATTGCTCTGACAATCCTCGCTAGAGACTACTGGTTAACTTACCTATTCGTATAAGTCAAAAAATGCAAGGAATTGCTTCCAGTTAGACACCCGACCTTTTTTTTCTGTGATCCCACTGCCTCATAACTCTTAGTCAATTTGACCTCTTCTCGGTTCATCACCACAAGCTCTTGTAACAATGTAACTGGACACGTCAACTCAGCATCAAACAGGTATTCATTGAAGCCTGTTCACCGAGAGCAATTGACAACCAACTCGTGACACCTCCAACTAATCCAAAGCAAACACTCTGATACCCTTTCGTCCCCGCCAAGGAGGCGCATCACACAAGTGACAACGCAGCTATCCGAATCGATGCCACCAAGTCAACAGCCAGCCTTTCGTCCTACTCGCCTTCCTACAAAAGTCTCAAAAAACCTATTCCATAATCCCAGTATGAACGGGCGAAGCTGCGTAATGCCTAGAAACCTACGAGTCATCAGCCCCAAACTTTGTTTACAGAACAGAAACAACCTCCGTGCTTCCTTTTCCTTTCCTGCGTGAGTATGTAACACCCCGGCCCGGGACGGACACATCTGTCTTGTGTCCGTGTGCCCCGAGTCTTGGGGAAATGACCTGGTTGTGCGAGACTCATCCGTCTTTGTTTGTGATTGTACAACCGCTGTTCAAAGCCATGATCCATTGATAGAAACAAAAGAAAATCTCAACTCAAGAGTGGCTTAACGTTACTCTTCTTGCCGATGTCGACTCTTCCCCCTTTCTATTGCTTTCATTGACATTCAAGTCAAATATTTGCTGGAGCCCCATGATAACTACCCTCGGACGTGAAAAGGCCCAACGATCATGTCTCGGTTCAAGATCAGCAAAAAGCAGCGTCTTGTTGCCACAATCGCAATATCCGGCGGTTTCTTCATCGCAGAGCTGGTCATTGGATACCGCACAAAGTCCCTCGCCCTCATAGCAGACGCCTTTCACTATGTATGGCAACTACAGCCAACGCCCTCTAATCCAAATGTTAGGTGCATTATATCTAATAAAACGATATAGATGAACGATCTAATAGGATTCGCCGTGGCCTTGATAGCAGTGATTGTAAGTCCTCCCTGTTCAAACCTCCACGACCTTCTTCTTGAATCCGAATAAACCACATCTGAACTGAAGACTGATGTACCAAAAGGTCTCAGAGAGGGAGATCCCTCCGCCCAAACACCTGACCTTTGGCTGGAAGCGCGCTCAAGTCCTAGGAGCCTTCTTCAACGGCGTGTTTCTCCTTGCGTTGGGCGTCAGCATCCTCCTTCAAGCCGTTGAGAGATTCACTCAACTTCCCCGTGAGCTCTCTCCCTCTCCCATAGCGCCAACATCATAACCCTTTGGTAGATAAATTAGCTTTGGGCTGATATTGTGGAAAATCGATATAGATGTCGAAGATCCCGTATTGGTTCTCATCATGGGCTGCATCGGCCTCGCACTCAACATCATAGTCCTGAGCTTCCTCCACGGTGAGCAGCATCCTCAGCCAAACCACATACAACGAATCCTGACCCCAAGACACAGAACCCCACCACCAGGAACACGTTCAAGAAACCAGACACCCTGACGACGAGTCCAGAGACCCTCCCTCGCCCGCCAACACACCATCACCAGCTCCAACATCTCCCAAGCACCACAACCACAACCACACCCGCGACCTCAACATGCTAGGCGTCCTCCTCCACGTCCTAACCGACGCTCTCAACAACCTCTCCGTCATAATCGCCGCCCTCATCATCTGGAAATCCTCCTCTCCTAATCGCTTCTACGCCGACCCGGCCACCGGCATCTTCATCGCCTTTACAATCGTGCTCTCCGCCGGCCCCCTCTGCCGGCGCGCGGGCCAGATCCTGATGGAGAGCGTCCCTGCGGGCGTTGACGTGGAGTTTGTCCGGGGGGAGATGCTAAAGGTAAAGTAGTCTACCTTCTATATTGTTATGTACTTTACCGCCTTATGCCTCAACGATCAGAGATGAGGCGGCACTAAAATGCATGTATCTTAACTTGTGTAGGGGGGATATGAATGCTGGAAGCAGGGTGATATGTAAAGAGCAAAGCGGAAAGACTGACAAGTAGTCCTCAGGTCCCTGGAGTCCAAGACGTCTCGAACCTACTCGTCTGGCAACTAGATCAGACAACGACCCTCGCAACAGCACACATCTCCGTAACGGGAAACGGCATCAGCAGCTTCGCGTCCACGGCCGATGCTGTTGGCTTAAGATTACAACAATTCGGAATCCGCTCCGTCGCACTGCAGCCTACCACCACGCAACGACGGTCAGGCCCACCGGTCCAGGAAGATATAAAGGCTCCTTGATGCTCATGTCCGAGATAAGGTATGGAATTGGGGGTAGCTAGCCTCCCACGGCTAGTGAGATGGTGCTTGAAGCAAGGAGGTTGGACCGGAATGTGTAAGCCAGTTCCACGTTAAGTTGGATTTGTACACCCACCATTTAAACCCCTTCGCATGCAAGCATACACATGACACCCTACGGAGAGATTCTCTCCCAGTTTGGGTCAGGACTTATTCTCGCCCACGACTTAGTACAACCCCCCCCCCCTAAGCCTCACCAAAAGACACCAGCCAATCCATCTCACATTTCACACAATGACAGGAAATCACACAGACGCCCGCACGTTGGAGGTAAGACTGCTGCCTGTATGCATACAACTCCCACCTCCGTCACACAACGGAGAAACGTCATCGTCATATCAGAATACTGAAACCTCAAAGATGATGTGAGAAAAGAAAAGAAAAGCCTTATCACCTTACAATTCCCAAAAAATGTTGGCACTGCCTCATAGGCAGAGACCTTTACCACATCAAATCGCATCAAATCAAATCAAACAATCTCCCTGCTGAAGAATCGATACGACCACGTCCTTTCGGCAAGGTCACATCGTTGATCCCCCCCCCCCGGTCCCGCCTATCTGCCTCGCTAGTAATGTGCGAGAAGACTCCCGTCCAACTCGTTGTCCAGTCAGTCCGAGTAACATGAACATGGATAACATCATCACCATGCTCTCTCACCGAATCATTGGTAATGCCCGGGGTTCTGGGACAGAGTCACAAGACGGAGCCTTGTAAGACCAGGGTAGCAATAGCAAAACGGCACAGAGAAAAAAAAGCTACGTCTTGCAACGGAAGTGTCTCGCCTCACTCAGCTGGCGCTTTTGCAGTCACCTCTCCTAAATCCAATGCCACAGAAAGGCGAACCAGATTCCAAAATCCGATAGAGTATCTTAACAAAGATTCCAAGGACACCAAGCTGAGCTGAAAAGGAAGGACAAATCATCTACCCACCTGACCACACCACCCACCACATAACACACCCAGGGCGGCGTGGGGACGTGCCAAACTCGATAAACAATCGCATCGAAAACACATTGGTCATCGCCATTCTGCAATGCTATCGCCTCATCGCTAGCGCTATCTCTCACCATGGAGATTTATTTGATATCGCCGTCCCGATACCGTGGTAAGCGGTAAAGCCTGGACTCCTCTGCGGGGGACGGGAACCCGCCCCTCGGACGCCCCCGAAATGGCGTGGGGTGGAACCAACAAATCTGCCGAAAAGTGGGATGCATGATTGCATCCATGACATTAATCCAGAGGAAGGGAAACGTTGCAGAATGATGCTGCATTTTCCCAAACGGCAGAAATGCAGAACCGAGATCGACCTTGGCGGCAATGGTTCCTTGGAAACGATGCGATCCCAAGGATCCGAGGTGTCCTCGGTTGCTACATTTCCACCTACGACTCTGTGTGTACACGGTGGAAGTGGCCAGGGAACCGAAATCATAGGCTGGCGATTCCAAGGTCAGCAAAAGTACCGGTGTGTCCCGCACCCTCACATCGGTCTCGAGCCATGGCGCCGGACCCCGGGCCGAGTACGACGGGACAGTCCGATGCTGACATTCACCCAGTACCTTTCGTGCCCTATGAGTCAAAGATTAGTGTGTTAGTCTGTTTGGCTGGGCACACCACAGGAAGCGAGAGTGCGACAGGAGAGCAATAATGTGTGGCCCTATCAGCCGTTCGGCTGCGCTAATCCTAGGCATGCAGAACTCGACTGCCTGTTGCATACATCCCATCATGATCGCTCTTCAAACTTGCGGGAGCGCGAGATATGTTAGCTCCAAAAGCCGTTGTAATAACCGTCGGGAACGCTACCATGATCCATGGCTGCTGACACCCCCTAGACATGTAACTGACATGCCACTTTGAGAAAGATCGTCGCCATCACCGCCGTGTGTAAGCCGGGCTGGCCCGGCCCGCGGACTGAACGAACGGGGAAAAACGAGCCGAACAATGATACCTATGGGCAAGCAAGAAGGATGGTGGGAGCTGGCCGTCGGTCTCCAAAATGGCAAGGTTGGAGAAATCATCGGAATTATCAGGGACAAACCATCAACCGTTGAGACACGAGACGACGGTCGGTTGTTGCCGGTAGGTGTGGCGAACACGCTGCAATAGATACATTGAAAGTAGGTACAACCAAATTTCTACTCCAATCTGCGAGAATTTCGAGTAATTCGTCGGCTCTTCTGGATAACTGGCGAGTTGCTAGTTCCGAATTGCTACGAGGCCATAGAAATCGCAGACTTTGGTGAGATGGGGCCGACGACAGCAACGGACGCAGATTGACAACATCCCGAACGAAAGAAGACCACTTCACGGCTGATGTCACTGGGATGGTGAATACGGGGAACCGTTCCGCCGGGTGTGCTCAGTCGCATGGCCATGTCTGAGAATTAGGATGGTGAATGGACCGACCGATAGGGGTTTCCCTTTACCCCGGCGCTGGACACACCGCTGCCTCTTTGCCGGGCTTAGGTGGCCAATAACTGATAGCTTATTACCTGGCATGTTGGAAAATGAGATCATACCGCGGCCTTATCAATCAAGAAAGTTTGTAGTGTAGCTTCGCGGTCTTGGGAGTTGGATATCGGTGAGGCAGGCTGCAACGGGACTTTTTTGCGCGAGAACGCCCGCTTCGACGCGTGGATGCTTCCGGATGCCGCTTGACATCTGCGGCTTGTCCGGGAGATGAGAGGAAGCAAACCAGGCAGCAGGATCATAGCATGACCCGGTCGAGAAGCCAAGGTGAGGCTTGCTGTGTTAATGAGCGTTTTGCAAGGACAAACCGGCCGGCGACGGAAGACTACATACGACCCCCGGTGACCCGTGCGTTGGGACACTTTTCGCAACGGCGCGCTTGCGGCTTTGCTGGGCAGCGAGTGCCCCAGGAGCCTGGGAATTGGGCTGAACTTTGAAGCGGCCCCTGAGATAGACAGCCCTGAGAGAACTTGGTTGCCCGATTGTCGAGGATATACAAGTTGTGCCTCGTTAAAGGTGCGGATCATGAGCATCAGGCGGGACAGCGCCGGGGTGCATGATCGAGTGCCTATCGTGGAAGGTGTATCCAGCACCGCAACCTGATCGGCGGGCCCTTGATTGGCGCAGGTAGGTCGTTTCGCTTGGCTGGAAGTACGGAGTAACCACAAGCAACGAACCTCTGGAAAGGGCCGATGTGTGTCAAGATGGATGGATTTGGCGAGGATGTCTGCTGCCCGGCGGGGCGGTGCGTGTGTCCATACTCCATACTCCATGAATCCGTATCACTTCGTATGGGAGAAGCTCGGTTCGATTTGCGCCTCGCGTCGCGGTTGGAGGTGTGGTTTGAGGCTAACAAGAATAGGTGTGCGACGGTGCGACCTAGAATGCGATCCATGGTTATGACGCTGTTCAGCGATAAAGTGCTGGCAGTCGAATTTCAAGCGAACACATGGCGACTAGGACAGCCACGCCAAGTTCCCGTGGAAGACGCAGCTGTTAGCTTGCAGCTGCCCTACGTTTATGTGTCTCATCTGCAGCCTGTGCTGCATTTCAACTTGGCACTGGCGCATGGAAAGGCGGCGCCTCTATTCGTAGGGGTCCCGACACATCGCCGTGGCGGTGCTACTCGAGACCAGTACGTGTACTGGGCGGGCTTTCTGGTGTCACCTGGTGTGTGACTCAAGACCTAGACGACGTGTTTTCATAGTAGTTGGTCTCTTTCAGAATACGACCAACAATGATCACGTTGCCCACGGCACTGGCCAGAAGAAGCTCCCGGGGATGACCGTGAGTGATAGTCATTCTAGGTTCCGGTTCCGGAAGCCGGACAGAAGGCACATACCCTGCTGAGTTTGGGCAACGTTAGGTCGCTGGTCTGTGAGTAGCAATAAGGGAAGGTCGGTGAAGCAGTCGCGCGTCGAAAAGGGACGTGCAATTAGGCTGCTGGACGCACCGAGGTCCTTGGCTTGACAAAAGCGAGCATGGGAAAGCTTGATGGCAGAATGGTTGGGCGGCCGAGGCAATATGGCAAACGGAGGCCGGAAAAAGACGCGGTGAGTTTGTCGGGATGACGGTGCGAGTGTCGACCCCCTGTGTTGATGGCTTGTCGCAGTGATACGCTGGTAGATGATGCCTGTCGTATGGAGGTACATACGTGCCTCTTGGAGAAGATAGGTATATCCTGGAGCCTTGTTGGAGAGTGTTGGACCGGTGATTCGAACCCCAAGGTGTCGGTCTCTCACCGAGGAGTGTAATCTCGCTGAGCGACTGGAGTCTGGGGTCTGGAGCTCCGCGCCGTGCGCTGTCATTGTAACCTGATGGATGTTTCTTATCGGCCAGACGCTCGGTCGTCCGCCCCAGACCAAAACCAGCATGAGGGGATTCCACCTCTATCTGGGACTTGTGGTGCTGCTCCACGCTGCAGTCATGTCGAACAGCAACATGGTCAACGTTGACTTGCATCGCTTTGCCCTCGCGCCCCTCCTTTTTTGGACTGTTTGGACCCGTGAACATTGTTTCCTGTGGCCGTGGAGGGGCTAGCTACGGCGGGGTGGGAGAGGACAACTGTTGAGCTGGAGTAATAGCGAGTGATGAACGGGGCGGTGGCGGGCAGACGAGGACATGACGAGCAGTCATTAGTCGTCGGGAACAGGACCCTTTTGCCAGCGACTGATGTAACTTGGGGAATACCTATCTATCAGCGCAGCAGGGGTATGCTAGGTCCCGCTGGCTGTTCGTGGTGGGTACCCGTAGGAGAGTGACAAGCAGGCAGAAGATTTACGCCTTGTTGCTAGGGAGGCGTGAGCGCAGAGATTGGGGGAGGATCAACGAGGTCCTTCGGGGTCGGCTCCGAGAACGAGTTGCTGGCGAGTGAGTACTGGCATGTAATTCGTCGAGTGACCTGAGGTTGTAGGTTAGACTCTATGCCCTGTTTCTACCAACTCTGACCGTCGTGGGAAGTTTGTGAGACGAGGTATCGCAAGGAGCCCGTCTCTTTGACGTAGTCAGTGCCCAAGTGAAGTTGAACTTGGTTGTGTATGTCTGAAGTTGGGCTGTACCATGGAACAAGATGATGAATGCTCCCTCGGTGGCCTCAAATGACCGGGGGAAGAGGCACGGACAAGACGACGGGCGCAAGAGAATGACAAGCGAAGCGAGAATAGCCCAACATGATCCAAGTTGATTGACACCAGCGTCGAGGTCTTGAGGGAATAAACTTGAGCCAGGGACAGATGAATGCTGATGCTGGTTCGGAGAGTTACGGTCAGCAGTAATGATGGTTGTTGTCGTCGTCTTGGAGAGCAGGGTCGCCAATGATGCTCTTTTGTTGACGAGAGTGAAACCTCGAGGTAGGATTAATGCAAGGGGTAGCCGATGGAAACAGACAGGGCTGACGAGGCAGAGAGGAAAAGACTGGTGCGCAAGAGAAAGACAAATTCGACGTGGGATATCGGAGACATTCAGAATGGTACGTACTGCGTAGGTGTTGCCGTATGGACAGGAGAAGAAGTCACGGAGACAATGGAAACTCGGAGGAAGGAAGGAAGGAAGGAAGGAAGGGGTCGCATAGAGATGGAATTAGAAGACAGCGGATTGGATGACGGCAGGCACAGCCGAAGATATTTGGGGCTTTTTGGACCACCCGTGACCCGGGATGCTCGATGCAATTTACCACTTGAACGGGACAGCACCTAACCTGTCACCTGTGTCTTGAGGCCATGGTACTTGAGGCGCAATAGAATAACATGGAGCAAGAACATGGACAAGGCGCATTGCCGCCTGTGTGTGTTGTGTTGTGTTGTGTTGGTCACCGCCTGTTGTTGTTTTGGATACCTAGAATCGGCATGGTGAAGTATCGTGGTATCCTAGGGATGAGTGTACTAAGAGAGGAGAGGGACGAAAATACAGTAGAAGATGGGGAAGTGAGGGAAGAGAGATCACGAGACACCAGTTCGCCCCAAATTCAGGGTCCTCGAGTCACAGAACATGGGAACATGGGGTGCGAGTGTCAAATGGAGGCTAATTACCCCGCTGTTGTCCAGAGCGGTCGAGCCAGCTTCTACATTTGAGTCTAGGGAATTAATTGCAGGAGACTTGAGAATCGCTGATTTGGACGAGTCGGTTGAGACATTACCTAAGGGGACCATTCCCCTACCGGGTTGACCCCGGCTTGTTACACGTTTTCCTCCTTCTTTTTCTCTTCTTTTCGTCTTTTGGTTTTTGTTTTTAATCTCAACTCTGCTCTGTTCTCACGCTCTCTTTAACGACCCCGTGGTACGACTACTGACCTTCTCTTATCCCAATCAGCAAGCATCATCTTTTCCTAATTCGCCTCCCCGAGTCCACTGTGTTGCTCAAATGCTACCCGGTTTTAGAGGGGCAGAGAGACGTCAAGTAGACGCGGCGCTAAAGCAGAGATGCAGTAGTGGACGAGGCAACACGCGCAAGTGGCCTACGGAGTACGCAGTACCTATATGAAAAGATACGTACCTCGGATAGTACTGGATGCAGAGTGGACGCAGTGTGGGCAGTGGGCGGGTTTTCATGCAGTCGATGCACGGCAGAGCAAGGGCTATTTTGTTCACCGCATTTTTGGAGATGCATCGAAAGCCCAATTACACAGCATCGGCAGGCGGCAGGGCATCCTCTTCTTGCCCCCCTACCTAAATGTATCTTAGACTAAGGTAAGGTAGTTTTACCCCATGTTGCTATGCCTTGCTGTCGTCGCTGCCTGTGTCAGCTCTCGGGAAAAGACATTGCGAGATGGGAGGCGGAAAGAAGGAGGGATCTTCAAGACGCCCAACGACAAGCCATGCACCATGAGGTTTTGGCGGGAATACATGAGATGATGTGGCTGCCGCCGCCGCCTCTGCCGTTGCCGTTACTCTTGCCGTTGCCATAGCCGCTGACCAAGCCTGACAGAGTCAGAAGTCAGACATGCATCATCTCGCCGTTCAAAATGTGCCTCGAGCTAAGGTACACAAGAAGGGCAAGGCCAGGTACCTCCACCACCTAAAGGCTAAGGTAGGTAAGGCGAGGTATTCTCGGGATGTGCGAGCCAAGGTACCTTAGTACGTACCCGCCGTGCCACATTACTTACATGCCTCTTTCCAAGTTTCTCCGAAGAATACCTGCGAAGGTACAGGAGGGAAGGAAGTCAGAGGTCAAGAGTCAAGGATGGAAAGACCGAGATACTACCTTGCTACCGGAACGAAAGACGGCGAGGAAAGTGACGATGAGGCGGGAGGAATGAAATCGGCAACAACGAGTACGTATTCGGATAGATACTTGATACTTGACCCAAAGTATCGTCCACTTACATAAGGCACGGTTGCCCACTGCACAGTAATCCATATGCTATTACCAGTTGCAGGGCTCGCAGGGCTAGGCCGCCAAAGGGCAGATGGGAAAAAAGAGAGCACGATCCAGTGCTCCATTCCAGCTCCACTACCCAAAGATAACCCACCTCAAAAGGTCCCAGTCGTTGGGCCGTCGTTGTGGGCGTCGTGAGCGTGGCGTGGAGCGGGCATCGGGGATGAACCGTGAAGACCAGGTTCCTCTCACTTGCGTATGGAGACTGGAGTACGGACTACTGTCAGGCTTGAGGTACCTTACCTTAAGGTAAGGTATAGAGAGAGATGGAAGAAGAAGAGACTTGATACTCCAACGAGTACGTACCCCACAGCTGCCGCTCCACCCACGATTGCGGCACTTCCGTCCCTCTCCTCTGCCCAGTGCCATGTGCCCGCAGTCACAGCTACTGCTCTGCTCTCTACCTTACTCTCTCCTCCTCTCTCTTGTTGCTTGTGCATCTGCATCTTCTCCCTACCAAAACACCACCACCATCATCATCATCAACGCTCGAGTCCTTCGTCACAAACACCATGGACGCAGCACCATTGACCTGACTGCACACCCCCTTCCCGGGCCATGTCCATGTCAATCTCTCTGCCGTGAGGTACCGACGCTGAGATTCCGGAAACCTTACCACCCTCTCCCGCACCCTCATCCTCGCCGCCCTCACCACCACCACCATCATCCAAGTACCTACCAACATCCAATACCACCACCACAACGGAGCAATTCGCACTTCATCCGCCCTCGGCCTATCCCTTCCCCCCTCTCGACGCACCGCTTGCACTTGCGGCTTGTGGCCTAACTTCGTTTCTTCTGCCTGTTGACCAGGCTTTCCCGTCCTCGACACATCAACTAATCCCCGCCAAGCTAAACCCGCCCTCTCTCTTTACCACGTCGGACACCACACATCTGAAATCGACATTCCGCCCACCTCCGACACTGCCAATCCTCCACCACTAATTACCACAAGTCCACAAGTACACAACCCTTCCTTCGCATTACTTCATACCGACCTCGTCCACTTTCCGACTTCCACGACGCCAATCCCGACACTATTCCGTCCAATCCAAATATCACCACCACCGTCCTCGCTCCCACGCTTCAACACGACTGCACTCACTCACTGCAACATCCAGCTGTTGCCACAGCACACTCTCTCCCCACCCCGCATTCGACGGAAACCAGGACCCTTTCAACGAATATTACAGATCACTTCTGTCGCCTTCGTTGCTCATCGCCAAAGTACGAGACCACCTCCAGTCGGCACCGCTCACCTCAGATACCGACTTCTCAAACCAACCCCCCGGCCCATCTTGATCCGCCACTCCAATCGCCGCCTCCTTTGTCCCGACCATCTGGTTCCCTTTGACTGCGTCACATCCAACACATACTGCTCCTTCCGCCTTCGACTCAACTTTTTTCACATCCCGAATCTCTATCGTGCCTTTGCGCCAGCATTCCTCGATCACCATCAACGCCGCCCAAACGCGCTCGCTCCCCCGCCCGCGACTTCGACGTAGGGTTCCTCTCGCGACCTTTTACAACCCTCATCCCCGCAATCCAAATCGGAGCGGCAGCCGCCCAAAGAAAAAAGAAAAAAAAAAGAAGACTCCAATTCTGCTCGCGTGCGTGCGTCTCACAGACACAAAGAGCCTGCATCGCAACACTTAAGCCACTTCCGATTTGCTCAACCTTGAACGAACGCCGTCGACTCATCGCCATTAAACTTCGGCCCCCGGCTACCTAGACCTCTCCAACTCCTGCGCACCCCTCAACTCTGTTGCACCCAGCCCGCCTCTAACCACCATATGCCGACTTTCGATTGAGCCTCACCCTCCACCATCACGGTTCATCGCGTTGCTCACCCTCAATCACATGGAATTCCTTTCAGAAGCAATGCATTTCCATCTCATCTATCAAAATCGTGTGCTTCGCTGAAAAAATGGCACACTCCCCCAATTTCTAATCAACAAGAGTCCAGCAGTCCGTCGTCCTTCGAATAGTTTCCCACCCATCTCACCCACGATGTTAGGGATGCTCTTCGGCACGTCCAGTGCTACAGGTGCTTCTGCCTCATCACAATCAAATAACAACTACAACAACACCACTCACAATGAGGCTCCAATGTCTCTCGAATCCAGGCAGGAGGATATCCATACCCGGAACCTCTTGTTCCCCGACACCGATGCCTTGTACCAACACCCAAACGAGAACCTCTTCCCCTTGGGCTCCGGTCTTCCCATGGCATCCCTCGCAGGTGCCTTCGACTATGACGGAGACGTCGACCTTGACACACGTCATGTCCGCATGCTCATCATGCAAGATGCCGTTGCCTCCTTCCCAGCGCAACTGCTTTTCGACAGCCATCCAGCTCCTCCAAAACCGCCTTCCATGACCACAGGAGACCGTCCACCAACTGGTATGGGAACTGTGCAGGACTCATACAGGGGCCCAACTTCGCCGCGAAAGAGCAGTCTGAACCAGTCATCACGGCCTCTGGTGATTCAGCCGGACAGCCCCCAACCCCGCCAAGGAGCGTTCGATCGCAGGGCCTCAATGCAAGGCCGAACTCAATCTCAAGCTGAGACGGACCTCCAGCGCGCACGAAGAGAGTACGCCGACGAAATCCATGCCTTTGCAGGCTCCGTATTTGGAAATTCGGAATTAATGGCCTACAAGGGAACTTCAACAAAGGTCCATATCGTCCCTACCGAAACCCGTCCTGAATATGGCGGCTCCTATCTTGGTGACGGCCGCGGCTCTATAGGTCGGTCGAGCATGCGGTCCAGCAGGCTAGCACAGTCTTACACATCGGACAACGTTTCGCCTCTGCAACCGCAACAATCCTTCACTTCGTCTGCACCAAATACACGGAGTCTTCCGGAAAGGAGGAAGATTCTCATTACCCGATTATTCCCTGTACTCTTGCCTAGCGATGACGAGGCACAGAGTGACACGCCTTTGAGCCGATTTTCAGATCACAACACTGGCTTCCCGTTTCCGCAGTCTGCCGAAGACGCAAACGCCTCCAAGAAGAAGAAGTTGCAGCCCAAACAAAAACGTACACCAATGTATGCAGTTGTATTGGTGGTCCAGCTCCCCCCCAGTACTGCGCAGATGGTGCCTCCCTCCACCATTCGGTCAACTTATCGTGGTGCCAGCTCCTATACAGAGCAGGACTCCTTCCCATCCTCCATGAGCTCGGCCCGTCGTTCAGGATGGAACATGTCTGGATCCAACTTCCCCATTGACTCCATGGATTCCAGTTGCTCGACAGATGTTGACGATAGGATGGACACAGTTACTCAACACTGGGATATTATTATGCGAACTTTGACGCACCTCCAAGGGGTAGTTGCTACTACGCTTGGTGTGCTGCTAAAACAAGCAGACATCTCTTCGCCGGACCCATATCCTCCCTCGGCATCTTCGTACGCCAGCAGAGGTCCATCCATGGGTGGAAGAAGAAGCGACGAACCTCACTTTGTCAAGCCTCCCAAGACTAACGCAAAAGTCATAGCTCTACAGCCTCACTGCTTACAGAACGATAACACGATTGTGCAAGAGGCTGATGCTGCCAGGATTCGAGTTGTGACGGGCTTGAGCGCCCAGCGGGTTATCACAGCGCAGGGGAGATGGGGTATCTGGCGGGACGAAGCTAGGTGGATGGCAAGAAAGGCTGGCGAGAAAGAACATGGCTTCTTTTTCTTCAACCTCTTGACTGGCTTTCTTGCCACGCACACCGATTGGCTAAACGCCATGAGCCCGGCATGGTACCGCAGAAAGCACTATCAGCAACAAAAGGCCAAAGGCGAGGATGATCTATCGCTCCCAGCACGAACCATCATCATCTCGTCAGACAAGATGATGGCAAGACGTCTCATCTTCCTCCTTTCTGCCTTTTTGCCATCCCACCAGCACCTTTCTTCCACCAGAGCCCACCGACCGAGTACTTCAACCTCTTTTGGAGCTTTCTCCCAATCGCCACCTTCGCTGATTATCCCAATTCTCCGGGAAGAGTCATTGCGGCGCAAGATCAACCGACGGACAGGGCCAAGGAGAGTCTCGCATTCCCGTACTGTTAGCCAAAGTACACGAGCCTCCGGTGTTCCACCTCAGCTTGCCCACTTGAGTATGGAGAGCAATCATGAGAGACGCGTTTCGGACGCTGCCTCAATCCGATCAAACTTGCCCATCCCTGGAAACGATCAGGTCAGTCGGAAAAGTAGTGCAGCAACGACGACCACAATCACCCCAGAGACGACAATTCCACACTTTGCAACTGCTCAAAGGTTCGAGACCCGACGAAGTCTAAGACCTGGTAGCAGTGGCAGTGTTGCCGCTGATGACCTCAAAAGGACACTGAAGCGTGGTGAAAGCTCGGGTCACGTCAGCTCGGCGAGTACAGATTCTCGCATGTCGGGCTCGCGTTGGGGTAGTGTTATTAGCACGCTGTGGAACGGAAAGAGGAGGGATTCGACAGGCTTGACCACTCCTAGCCAACCCTACAGCAGCAACCCTACATCCCCCACCAAATCAGGACCGGGAGGACGTCGAGATAGGTTGGCAGAAATGGTGAGGGAAGTCGGCCCTGAAGGGTACCGCCGAACAGACGATCGCATTCACAAGACCGAAAGCAATGGCAACGGGCCTACAACCCCGCGGGGTTTCGATGATCAGGCTGTCGAAGATGCTCCTGAGAGGGTCTCCTTCCCTGAGCGAGTTCCTGATCCCAGCGGCGACTTCCGTTCTCCCGTCAAAACGTCAATCAATGCGGAGGACGGGGTCATAGACGTTGATATCCCTTTCCCTGACTACATCACCTCTTTCGAAACCGCGGTCAGCTCACCGTCGAGCAGCGGCTATCTATCTACGCCGGGCATTGGCAACGGTTTGGAGGGCTTTGAGCAGTTTTCCCGCATTACTATCGACGGGGATTCGCCGATGAATGTTGCCGGCTTCCTCCAGCGATATCATCAGGACTTCATCCTTCAGGCGGTTCCTCCCCAGGATACCCTCATGGAAGACATCAAGAGGTCTATGCGCGCCGAGCCGACCCCTTTCATCACGCAACCCTTCTACTCTGCCGAGCAGCCCGCCGATCGATGGGTTGACGTTAGCAGCGCTCTAATTGCAGACACGACGACGCATACGATCAAGCGAATTCGATACCGCCGACTCATCAGACCGAAACCATTCACAGATAGGTCAGCACCTCTCGGATCTGCGGGTTCGAGCGCCTATGGCAATGCTCCTATGACGCCGTCTATACTTCCCTACGAAATGCAGCTGGACGACGAGTTCATCGAAGAGCCCATTGCAAGCCTCGACGAGGTGCTCATTGACGCCGTCGAGAGAGTCATTGCGCAGAGCAACGAAGTGAGCAAACAGAGCTCATCGAATTCGTCCCGGTCAACGAGCAAGCGACGAGATCGCAGCAATAGTGAAGCATCGGTCTCCGTGGATTCTCGTCACACCACCCGCATGCCGGTCCCGTCTCAAGAAGTGCCTCGGGACCAATGCAAGACGGTTGTCTTATCCGCTCTCGATGAGATTATTCGTGATGTCATTGGGGAACGAGACCATGACACGCCTGATGCTACCGTCCACGCGGTAGACAGAGATCGAGAAAGCACTCTCAAAGAGGCTGTTCGGGTCTGGCTCGAGGCTGTTGACCCAAGCGAGCAAGACTGAACCATACCAAACCAAAGCAGGACTCCTGCAACTACCAACAACAAGCTGCAATTTGCGGCGTTCATGATGTTATGATATCTAGCAGACAAGATTGGTCTGCTAGTCCATGTATCACCACCAACCACCATAAGTTTCCTTGGTTCGCAGAAAGACATATAAACTGAGTTGATACCCCAAGCGAGAAAGCCACGGCCACTTCTCGAGAAAGACACCTGCACCGGCGTGGCAGGGTGCGACGATGCGCAGGAGGCATAATCGGCATAGGAAGGCAAGGACAACATTCGGGTTTCCGATTGGCGTTTAGGAAGGCATAGGTACTAGACGGATGGGGTCTTTTACCACTTTGTTTAGAGCGAGGGGAACAGGCGTGACGGGTAGTCACGCCAGGGCAGTTTTCAATTTTCCATCCAAGGTCAAGGAAACTTACCCGGATAGCTAGGAGCGTATACGAATGAATAGGGGAACGGGATCCATTTCCTGGCAAGTCTTGACCGCATCTGTGAAATGAAAGTCATTGTGAGATCAGGGACACGGCGTAGCTAGACAAGGTAAGCAAGCAAGGTTTCTGGTCACCAGCGATTGCTGTACTATGCAGCTGTAAACCCCGCATCGTATTTCAAGAGCACACATCGTTCACCATGGCTACTCAATACGACCTTGTTGGTTGGTATTTATTGACGTTGTATCTCAAGGAACTTGCAATCCCTCACTAGGCGGGGGAAAGAAAGGGAGGTATCATCTTGTAGCAAAAAAGGCAGCATGAAAAGAAAATCGAGTGGTAAAAATAAACCTGGGCATCCCCAAAATCGCCCCCCATTCAAAGAGAAACAAGACGCGCAGAGGCACATCTTTCCCCAAAAGCCTCCCACGTTCTCTTTTTTTCCTCATTTCCCGCTCGTCGTCAAGACACAAAAACTGAAACGCCCCTGATTTTTTGTAGTACCCGGCCCCCTCTCCTCCATACCTCCCGAGGTAAGGCCAAACACCTTCTCAAATGTAGTGGAACGAACGGCAAGACCAGAAGAATTTGCAACATGCCTCGACCTGTGATCGTCTTGCTGTTCTTCATGCGACCCCTCCTTAACCCATTCATGCCGTTATATGTATGCGAATCGAAGATGATGTACATGTAAAATCGGAGAGAAAATCATGCTCGTTGCTACCCATCTATAGCAGTGGTCGCATGCGTAGTGTTCGATGAAAAGCATGGCTGCTTTTAGTGACGCAGCAAGATTGTGTATGGGCACTCAGGCAAAGTCCATGTCGTCAAAGTCGCCCTCTGCATCGTCCTCGACAACTTCCACCGGATTTTTGCGAGGTCGTCCGCGAGGTCTCGGTCGGGAGGTAGAGCGCGCGCGTTTCTTGCGACCACCAGCAAGTGCGCCAGCTTTGCGCTTGCGGCCTCTTCCGTCACCGGTGGGGCCATCGTCTTCACCCTCACTAGGAGTTTCGGCTTCTTCGCCGTCCATATCGTCCTCATCGACAACCTTGAACTCCTTGTCAACGTTCATTAGTTCCACGAATGCCTTGCATTTCTGTATGGTAGATTCCTGTGTTGAAAGACCGTTCACATGCGAGTTGACTTCCTCCCAGAACTTGTCTCCAGTGACACCTTGCACCTTTGTAGGTGCTTTGCTGAGGTCCTTTGCTGCCATCTTGGTCTTGGTCTCTCGTTTGCTACCCAAGCCGTAGAGACGCCGCAGATAAGTTCTTGCCTCCCAGAGACAGAGAAGAATAATAGATCCGGAAGTGAGTTGCCGAAGCCTCTTGGGAGGAATGTTGAGCTGAGGTTGTTGCGGCAGCTGTTGCTCGCCATTGGCTTGCGGGTCCTCCGGCTTATCGAGGTCCATGCGCATATTGAAGATTTCCGACTCAATGACGTGCGCCATGCTGGATCCAGTTGATGAGAACATCTTTTCCATCGCATGCACCGTGACTAGCACTTCTCCAACGGTAACATAGTCGAAGAATGCAAGATTCTCGATCATGAAGCGGGAGAACTCGACATGAGCAGGCAATTGCTTGGATACATCGAGCTTCGAAGAGTCGAAATCAACTTGGCCCACAAGTTTCTCTAGGAACTTTTGTCGGTTCTTTGACTTGCTCACTTTCAGCACCTCCATCAGGAGATGAAGCTTGGACTGGAAAGGATTCGTCGTGGCGCCACGAGTATCACCCACGATATCTCGCTGGTATTCGTAGGCTGCTTGGATAGCTCTCGCATACTCGCGTTCAATGACGGTTTCGTGTTTCTCATGGAGCGCCCGATGTTCCATGAATGCGACCTCGGATATCTTGGTCATTGATGACGTTTCGAGGGTGATCAAAGTCACTCCCGTTTCTTTGGGATGCACAAGACCTTGTCGATTAATGCTGCCAAGTACCTCTACTGCGAGGAATGCGTGCTCATCTTGCGACGACAGAGCGATACGAGTGACCTCCTTGAGGAAGCGTTGGGTAGTTGCACTCGCCACATCGTCGAAGCTTGTTCCACCCATTACTGTCAGCTCGCGCTTCTTGTCGGTGTCGGCGCCGGCGGCAGCAGCGGCAGTCGCAGCCTCTGACCGCTTTTCTTCGGTGAGGAGGAATTCCTTGAAGGACCGGAGGATAGTACTCTCGAGTGCCGGAACCTTGGCTTCGAAAACTTGTTGAAACTTGGTGTACACGTTCGGTGAGACGTAATTTCGGGGATGTGCCTGGCAGATGAGACCGATGGCGTCGAGGGCGTGCTTCCGGGCCTCCATGGGCTGTGACGCATCTGCCCAAGGCGATAGGTTGTCGACCATAAGCTTTGCCACAGATTTGCCAGAGTACTTGGGGAAGATCTTGAGGAAGACAGCAAGCTCGGAGTCCAAATCGCAATGCTTGCCGACCATTCCGACAATGATCGAATATCTGGCAAACTTCATGAGTTTGGTGGCGTCCATCTGTGTGTTGCGCATGCTGGCAACTCCGCGCAAACTAGAAGCACCTAGATGGGCTAGCTTATCGCGATTGTCCAAGAGAGTTGCAATGATCCATAGACATGCGACGACATCATCCAGGAGGTTCTTGTTGAGTCTGCCAACAGAGTTCTGAAGCTGTTCTCTCACTTCTCGAAGGAAGTCAGCATACTTTGCAGAGAGTTGCGGCAAGATCTGGCGATAGATGATTGTGACGGCTTTAAAGACAGCTAGGTCATCAGCACCACTGATGCTAGCGAGATGGGGTTTCAGCAGCCTGATCTCCTCAAACGTAAAAAGCTTGGGGTCTGCCTTCGCGAAGATTTGCAATACTTGCAATGCATCTCTTCCAGAAGGGATGTTGGGATCGTCGGAATCAAGATTATCGATGAGCTCAAACATCTTCTCAACCAGCTTCATGCTGACGCCAAAGGGACCATTGTGAGACTTGTTCTGACCGCCCAGGATGGACTGAAGAACCTTATCGAGGACTGCACCAACATTACCAGACTTGACTGTCTGAATCATGAGAGCAACGTGGTCGGTGAGGGATGTTTTGAAGGCTGCTGTGTCGTCGACCTGGTAGAATGGAGCGAACCAGACCTCCTCAATCATCTGGCGAGCAAGCTCTCGAACGCCTTCGTCGGGGTCTTGCACACGATGAAGCAAGCCATTGGCAATAGAGCTGCGGATCTCCCTGCTTTGGTTGCGAAGGTAAATATCTTTGGCCAGTTTCATTGCCCTCTTCCTTACGCCGATGCCGGAGTCGATAAATCTTTCAATGATTCGTTCCGCCATCTTGTCTTCTAGTCTCGGACGCAGGCCAATGCACTTGCCCATCAAGCCAATTGCCGAGTCGCGTACCTGAGGGGACGAATCACTTGAGCAGTTGATGATCAAATGAACCACCACGGAGTCTCCGTCCAGGATGGCCGGATCTGTCTCCAAGAGCTGATTAATACTCTTGAGACTCTTGCTGCGGACGGTGGCCTGGTCACTAGCCATGGCATTGAGCAGAACATTGAGCATTGCTCTGAAGTGTTCGCAGAATGGTGAACGGAGAAGGATGATGGAGTATGCCAATTTTGCGTGGTTGTTGTTGACGTCTTTGAAAGTGTATTCGTTAGAAAGCCATCGACGATCCTCAATCATCATTCTGAGGCGGAAGGCAAGTCGTCCAAACTCGTGGTTCAGCGAGTCGTTGGTCTCTTGCAAGGCCTCATAGCCGGAGAAGATCCTCTGGGCCCAATCTGCAATCAGGAAGGAAATTGCGCCTTGTAAATGGGGGTCATCGCCACACCGTTGCTGGAGGTGTTCAAGAGTTGTTCGGAATGGTCCCGACCACGAAACGTCGTGTTCAATTCGACTTTTCTGCTCCAGCGCGGAAGTTGCCAGCTCAGACAGGTACCGCGACAGCTCGTTAGAATCGCTTCCGTCCATGGAGTAAGTTACCTTGCGAACATGTGAGCGGAGTTTGGAGACTGCAGCACTCATGACGCCAAGAAGTTCGAGGGCCATGTTCTTCGCAGGCGCGGCAGTCCTATCTCCCTCCCAAAGCTTCATCATGTAAAATGTCATCTGCCGGAGAATGAGCTCAGCAGAGGGCCAGTCAGGTGAGTCGAGACATTCCGTGAAGTCTTCAACGAAAAGATCAAGGAGGTTGCGGTATGGAGTGTCGCCGGACTTTGTAGACTTCAGAGCCCGGTTGACCATAAAGTTGACCACGTAATTGGCATTGTGTGTCGAGCCTTCAGTCAAAGGTAATGCCACAACCTTGAGCTCCTCCAGGGCGAGCACATGTTGTGAGGCACCTGCATCCTCCGACTTGACAGTAGCAGCCACCGTCTGCTTCGTAGGCTGGGCCAACTCATCCTCATCCGGATCTTCTTCTTGCATCATGGCTAGCCGACTGCGCGTGCCCTTCTCATCAACCTTGCCAGAGCTGGCCTGGACAAGGCGCATGATGAGCGCCGATACGGGCTGGATGCTACCGCCATTGGAGAGGCGAAATTGGCGAGCACTTTGTTTTCCAACCGGAAGCTTTTCCAATGATGTGAGGATGTCGTCAAAGATGCCACGGCGCTGGTCGGGTTTGGCGAGGAAAATCTGGCAAAGCATCTCCATTGCAACCAAACGAATGCCATCAAATCGCTGTACACCAACGACAGAATCTTTCTCTAGATAGGCATTGTCGACGAAAAGCAGGCTCGATGCGGCGAATTCTAGCATGCCAAGAGCAGTGTCCGAAAGCTCTATGCTTGTGACGAGTTTGGCGAGCAGCGCGAACAGCTTCTGGCAGTTCGTGAGAATCGGGCCAATCGCCTTTTTGTGAGGTTGTAACAGCTTAAATAGCGCAGATGTCGGGCCGCTGCCCCTCATCTCGACCACGGGAATGACGATACCCTCAACAACCCCCTTGAAGACATCTGTCGACTTTTGAATAATCTCCTCGGAATAGATCTGCTTCTCTTCCCTGCCACCACACATTATGCGTAGACATGTGCGCGCAGTCTTCAGGCCCATCTCAATCTCTGGAAGCTGATTCAGCCAACCAGAGACTTCGGACTCGCCCCAAGATTCCTCAATTCGATAATCGAGATTGAGGGTATGCGCCAGGCCCGGCTCGCTCAGCTTCTGAAGGTACTGAAGTTCTTCGATAGGCGCATCGCCGTAACTGCCTAAATCGATGGACTTCTGGATGGCGGTCTGTAGCTTCTGCTGCGTGGCCCCCGTCAAGACAGCTTCATTGTCAGGGTTCAGGGTAGCAACCTGTTCGTAACCAGGTTCGTTTCCGAGCACATTTCTAGTGGCATCGAGTACGCTCTTGATTAGTCGCTCAAGGTCCTGGAGGGCTGCTTCCGCCCGTTGCTTCTGGTTGAGGTTGGTGCTGATATCATCCTGTCGGCTTTGATAGGCACCGTCCTGTCTTCGCATGGACAAACCCGTTGGCTCATCAGGAGAGTCTGGAGCCGCCATTTCAAGATATTCATCCTTATTGAATCCAGGAGCGCGAGGCAACTCTATTGCAAACTTCGTCTTCTGAGCTTCAGCGGCTGAAGGTGGTCCTTGTGTAGTGGAGGGCGTCAAAGGCTGCGTAGGGGTCGCTTGAACGGGGACAGGCTGTATAGGGACCGGCAACGCCGAAGACTGAGGTTGAGTAGGCGTCAGCTGCTTCGGAGCAATCTGGCTTGGGGTGACAACTCTCGTGACGTCGGATGGGTTGACTGTAGCTGGCTGTGGAGCGGATTGATCGGGGACCTCCACATATGCGCTAGGGTCGAATTTCTTGGACGGGATCGCTACTTCGAAGCGGAAGTTGTTTCCATGATGAGTTTCTGCACTTGCTGATGGACGCTTCGGCGGCGGCGGAGCAGATTTGGGTGTCGACGGAGGTTGTGGCTGCGGCTGTTGTGCAAGCTGGCCGTTGGCGGAGGCTGAGGCAGTGGTCGATGTTCCCGGAGGCTTGACGAATGTGGGAGCCCTATCGAACACCATCTTCGCCACCGGGGAGAGACCAGCACTCAGACTCTGGTACGATCCAGCTGGACTATTCGCCATGTTCGGGTTCGCTTTGGAGACAGTCTTGAACTTGCTGCAAAACACAGATATTAGACATTGACCGACGGGGGTATAGGCTCAACTCACAAGTAGGTCCGTTGATTGGGCTTCAAATCGTGAAGTACGTGATCGACCGCATATTTCAGGTGCTTCATGCCATGGTTGTGATTTTGTCCCGTTGCTTCCTTGTTTAGACTGTCGAATTCCTGACTGCTGAACATTTGCGAGATGCTGGAAGCAAGCGAACCAGAGCCAAGTGTTGGATCGGGGATGAGATCTGAACCAAGTCAATTAGAGACGATCGACCACGTATTCAAACAAAGACAGCCACCAACCTGAGGTAAAGGGAATGACGGAGGTTTGAGGAGAGTAAGGCAGGGCCTCAGACAGCGTAAACGGTCGCGCCATCGGACGTTGTTCTGCAGCTTGCGGCTGCATATAGCCACCATTGGGTGGACCGTTCTGGACGGTCCCCTGGCTGTTGACCATTTTTTCTGTCTCCTCGGACCTAATCCGGGCCTCAAGACATGTTATTTCGTGAGGAGAACGGAGATTCGAAGCCACTGGCGAAGCTGATCGGCAAGGGTGTCGGACGTGGAAACGCGCAGCGGAGGAAGAATCGTTTGTCGGTCGAGGAGGTTGCGAACGAATGAGACTAGAGGTCAGGCCAAAGAGGAAGACGCCTGTCGCATAGTCCCGAGCCGAAAATTCGCAAATAGGGAAGAACGATCTCTTGCGATCGGGCGTCGTCGTTGTCGTCGTGGATGTGATGAGAAGGTCGGAAGGTTGCGACAGCCTCGCGTGGAAGGACCCTTGTCCAGTCGCGTGGTCCGTGCAGAAGCTTTAGGCGGCAGGAGCGGCCAACCAGTGGCCAGTTGTTCCGTTCTTTCCTGTTTCCCCTGGCACTTTCCAAGGTTCTTTGTCTTGCGCACCTCGCAGTCTGCAGCAAGCCTAAGTTGTGATTACATAATACGCACCAGAGTGGAGACGGGCGACGAGACAATCGATTAGATCAAAGATAACGATAAGGAGGTAGCAATGGTCCGAAATTCTTCGCAGAAATATTTTGTCGGTCTCTTTCTGCCGCGATACTCCGTCGATCACCACACACACCGAACACCCGAAGACACTCGATACCAGCACACGCCGATCCCACTGCAGCCATGTCCGCCATTGGAACCCTTGTCTTTTGCACCGATTGCGGTAACCTTCTGCCAGCGTCAATGGGCACGGAGAAGAACACCCTCACTTGCGACTGCTGCGGTGCCGACAACAAGGGTAGGCTCATCGCCGCTGGCGTACTTACTGACTATGCTGTGCAAGACTCTAAACTAACAAGGTCGATGCAGACACTGGTGCCAAGACGATTACTACACAGACCAAGCCTTCCGACTTCCCTTCCCAACTCAGACAGAAGCTCCAGTCCAATGTTCAGACCGTCGACAGAAACAACGTCAACACCGAGGCCACGATCAGGGAGACATGCCCCAAGTGCGGCGCGGAGGAGGTCCGCTTCACCGCCGTGCAGCTTCGTAGTGCAGATGAAGGCAGCACCATCTTCTTCACCTGCGAATGCGGTTTCAAGTATGCCAATGCCTCCTTTCATTCCGACTGAGCTAGCTATTTCCCACTTTATACTAACCGACTTATTTTCCAGATGGTCTCATAACAACTGAAATGCACTAAACTTTTTGCCCGTCGCTTTTAAGTACCTAATACCACCCGAATATTTACCTGCCCGACCCAACTTTCCCAAAACCAAAAAGACCACTTCGTGTTCAAGCAGCCGCCTTGGCCGCCTCGGGAATCAACGCATACTCCGTCTGGCCGCTTGACTCGAATTCGGCCATGTCCAGCGCCACGATGACGCTCTCGCGCACAACCTTCTCCTTGTCGTGCAGGAACTTGAGCAGCGTCGCCTCAACGCCCTCCTCGTCACCCAGGCTGCCCAGCGCCTCGGCGGCCTCGTGCCGCACCATGCTGGCCTCCTCAGTGTTGCTGAGCGCCTCGGTCAGCGCGGGGATGGAGGCCGGGTGCGACAGCTGGCCAAAGACGAAGGCGATCTCGTGGCGGAACAGGGCGGAGGAGTCGGCGAGGCCCTTGGCGAGGGCCAGCACCGCGGGGACGGCGGTCGGCAGGTCGGGCGGCGACGCGAGGTCGCGCAGGGCGAACATGGCGCGGTAGCGCAGGAAAAGGGGCAGGTTGGAATCCATGAGAGTCTTCTCAAGCTCTGGCACGGTGCGCTGCGACTCTTCCATGGGAGGCGCGGGGTCTACGGACGTGAAGTCGCTGTGAAAGCACGAGGGCATAGGCGTTAGCATAGTTAATTAAGATACCCCCCCTTCTTGCCTCCATGGCAGCAATGCGAGCCTTACCTCTTGCGCAACTTTTCCAGCTTTCTCTGCTCAGAGTTCTCCCACTCGAGACGGTCGATGGCGATCTCGCACGTCTCAACAATGCAAATGTCCTCGCCCTTGCGATCCCTGTACTCCCTCAGGATGTCCAGCTGGCTAGCGTCGCCAAGCGCACCCAGGGCCTCGGCAGCCTCGTGGCGGCACATGGGGTCCTCCTGGAGATCGGTCAGGACATTGCGCAGGTAGGGGACGGCAACGAGGTTAGCCGTCTGGCCGAGGCAGTAGGCGAGCTCGTGCTTGAGCAGGGCCGAGGGGGAGGCGAAGCCGGCGGCGATGGCCTCGATGGCGGCCTCGCTGTCGGCGCCCTTGCTGTTGCAGGCGACGTGCTTGAGGGAGAAGAGGGCGCGGAATCGAATGGGGAGAGGGGTCGTCTCGGAGGTGAGCGTCTTGCGCAGCTCGGCGATGGTCTGGGACTGGTCGGCAGCGGCGATGGCCTCGAGGGTCTCGCGCGTCTCGGGGAGGTCGGCGGAGGGGGACATTGTTGCGTTTTCTTTTTGTGGTGTGCGTAAATGGAGAGGGGTATCTTTCGTTCTAGAGGCTGAAAGAAAAGTGACAACAATGCCGTCAATGAAAGTTTGTGGTGACTCAAAGTGAGGCTTGAATGGAGAGGAAAAAAGAAGAAGGGCGTGGGCCGATGGTATACTAGGAGGGCGGAATGGACTAAGACTTACCTCCGAGGGGTGGTCTCTTGCCCGTCGGATCTGATAAAGTCGGGCTGGCTGTAGAAATTTTGCGAGGGGCATAGCGGGGTG
Organism: Colletotrichum acutatum; assembly: GCF_030867785.1. NCBI lineage: Eukaryota > Fungi > Ascomycota > Sordariomycetes > Glomerellales > Glomerellaceae > Colletotrichum > Colletotrichum acutatum. The sequence continues at coordinate 93,049 of NW_026849065.1, forward strand.
ATTGGCACCCGATAAGATCTGCCCCTCACTGAAATGAGAACCCTGCAGCCCCGTCCACAGCTGCATTTCCTGCAGAACACAGGCACTTCAGCTGAGAGTGCTTCTCGCCGTACGTAATCTTACGGGTCTTGTAGTCCACTCCGACTTCAATCATAGCCTGTTCTTCCGCAACCCTCCTTCAGAAGCCAAACAGTTCTGATTGGTCTATTAGTCTAGTTGGTTAGGACGTCGGATTCTGATTCTCAGAACCTTCCGTAGGCCCAGGTTCGAATCCTGGATGGACCTCATCTTTTGCCAAAATCACCTATGAAGTGTTTCTATCTCGTTGCATGCATGCAATGCTTTTTTGATGACATTCTGTGTCTTTTGGCTTCCATCCAGAGCAACTATCCGTCTTGCAAAGCTTAACTTTTGGTTACATCAGCAAAGTTGGTGTTGGATAGTGACTCTATTAAGTGGGGTTCCAACCGCAGCGGACTTTCAAGGCGGCATTGCCACCACTGACAGCAACTCATTTTGTCAACCGCTCTTCATCTAAGATACCTCATACTTCAACCTACATACAACTTGCAGTGAACTCTGGCCTCCCCAAGCAGCAAACGACGTAAAACCCACTTGTCAGTATTTTCCATATAACTTTGAAACTTTTGACGAGTTCCGATTTTGACTGTCGCCACAGGACCGCTTTGCAGTCCAGCTTATCAATCAACTTCACCTCACTTGGCCTCACCCCGTCGCCGGTCCCGGACCCAGACCACCTTAACACAACTCAACCATCTCATTTACACGCCTCCAGCTTTCACCATAACCGATAGGATCTGACCGCACATTACTCGCAATCCCGTCCTCTCATTCAAATCAACACTCTTCTCACAGGAACCCAGCGCGCAACTCCAAAGATGGCCCCCTCCCTGGAGGCGGACCCCGACTCAGCGGTCCAAGACGTCCTTGCCAACCCCCTCAAACAGAAACCTTCCCTCGTCGCCCCAGAACCAGAACACTGCCCGGGTCCAGAATCCGCCGCCGCCGGCACGGCAGACTCCTGCGCCGGCTGCCCCAACAAGGAAATCTGCGCCGCCACCGCCGTCAAAGGCCCGGACCCGGACATACCCATCATCGCCTCCCGCCTCTCCGGCATCGCCCACAAGATCCTCGTCCTCTCGGGCAAGGGCGGCGTCGGCAAGTCCACCTTCACCACCCTCCTCGCCCACGCCTTCGCCACGAACCCGGACAGCGCCGTCGGCGTCATGGACACGGACATATGCGGGCCCTCCATCCCCAAGATGCTCGGCGTCGAGGCCGAGACGATCCACGTCTCGGGCGCGGGCTGGTCGCCCGTCTGGGTCCTCGATAATTTGGGCGTCATGTCCATCCAGTTCATGCTGCCCGACCGCGACGCGGCCATCATCTGGCGCGGCGCCAAGAAGAACGGCCTCATCAAGCAGTTCCTCAAGGACGTGGAATGGGGCCCCCTCGACTTCCTCCTCGTCGATACGCCCCCGGGAACCTCGGACGAGCACCTCAGCGTGAACACGTTTCTCCGCGACAGCGGCATCGACGGCGCCGTCGTCGTCACCACCCCGCAGGAGGTCTCCCTCCTCGACGTCCGCAAGGAGATTGACTTCTGCCGCAAGGCGGGCATCCGCGTCCTCGGCCTCGCGGAGAACATGGCGGGCTTCGTGTGCCCCAAGTGCACGAACCAGAGCGAGATCTTCCGCGCAACGACGGGCGGCGGGCGGGCGCTGGCTGAAGAGATGGGGGTGCCGTTTTTGGGGAGCGTGCCGCTGGACCCGCGGATCGGGATGGCGTGCGACTATGGCGAGAGCTTCTTTGATAGTTTCCCCGACAGCCCTGCATGTTTGGCGTTCAAGGAGGTGGTGAGGAATGTGAGCAAGGAGATGGGGCTGAATGAGAAGGATGTGTTGCCGGAGGATTAAATGGAGAAGATATTGCTCTCCTGATCATGATTTAGACGCTACTCAACGAAAGGAATAACAAGAGATATCCATCAACATTTTACGTAGAAGCTGTATCGGCAAAGCACTTGTATTATGTACGCGAAATGCTGCATACTACCGTCCTGTTCTTCATGAACGGGGCCAAGCCTGTGGTCCCCTCTCCCTCGACTGTCTATGTAGATGCTTACTCCCCGCCTTGCAAAAGTTCATGCCTCATATCGTCTCTTCTCTTTTTCCTTTTCTCCAGACTCATATTGCCACTTTTACTCAGCGCCCAACTTCTCCGGTATCTCCTCCAGATCCTCAGCCTCCCGGATGTCAATCACGCGAATGACCTCGCTCGTATTCCGCATCAGCTCCTTGGCGCCGGCGTAGAGCATCCGTATCTCGCTGTTGCAGGTGGTGGGGAGGTAGTAGATCAGGACGTACGGCACCGACAGGCGGCCGGAGGCCTGAAGCGAAGTAAGTTGTTAGCCATCAAATTCTTCCCCATTTCTCCTCCTCATCCTAGGTAGATATCTAAATGAATCCTGAACATACCAGTGTAAGAGGGTAGCTCAGCAGGATGAAGCGCGGGCTATGATCCGGGAGGTCGTCGCTAATTTCCTCGAGGGACTTGTACACGACCTTGTCGTCGTCTTGCTTAATCTCGTGCGTGTTCTTATCGATGTAGTCTAATGAATTAGCATAAAGGTGAGCATCTAGGTTAGATACGCTTTGGTCCCGGCGCACAAGGGTATCTAGTCGGGGCCCAGTGTTTGACATAAACGAGACATACATACAAATGACAGCTTGAGCACTGCTAGACCGCGAAGTTCCGAGACGGAACTTGCGCAGGTGGTCCTTTGTCTCCTGGGAGAAGGTGTAAAGCCGCGATTCGGAGGCCTAATGGTGCAAATGCAGCCAGTCAGTCTTGGGTATTCTAGTGACAGCTGCGCTTGCGACAGGAAAGCTTGCTCACGTACCATGGCTGTCTTCGAGGAGGGGTTGGCCAGAGAGGGGCACTATCAAGTCTTATCTTGTTCGAAATATGCAATGGAGAGAAGAGCGCAACGAGGACTCGAAAGCCCAGAGAATCAAAAGCTGTCGTTTACACAAGATGTAACGATATCTCCAAGGGTTCTTGAGGTTTCTTGGTAAGTTAAGGTAAGGTAGGGTAGCTTTTTGTTGTCGCCAGCACTATGGAAACCGTCAGGCCGAAAGTCAAGCCACCCCTCCCCCGCCTCCGACGGAGTTGAGACCAGCGCAACGAAAGCCCCGCGCGCCATTTGGGCGGGGCCCCACCCCAGTGACCTCACCTACCGTCCCGCCGGACGGGAGCTTTTCAAGTAGTCCAGTCCTTCCGATTATTTGCCGATGTAAGCCATGCACTTCTTATATATATATAAGTACCTAAGGTACCTGAACTTGGGTTGGTCAGATTCAGCCTGTCTATTCTTCAACTGGTAACATTATCACTGCCGACTTTCTTTTCAATACTGCTATTTTAGGATTAGCGGAAAGTATTCAAGTCTTTGACTGTTCAAGCGATTTACAAATCGCTGAAATATGTCAATGGAAAAAAGACCAAGCATATTGCAGTGAGAGCTGGGAGTGGGATAAATGTCTGGGCTTTTACTTCGTCTCCGATTGATCGCCTCAAAGATCAATAGAAACGGTCCAAGGGATAAGAATCAGTCACAGCAGAAACGATAGATTTCCGGAGCCTACCTTACTCATCATCATACCAACAATGAGATAAGCCAGTCACGTGATCTCGTCCACTGCAGCACCGTCCTCCGCTCGCCCCCGAACCGGAGCTCGGAGCCTCCAAAGGAGCTCCCGCATCTCAATATTTGATTCGTGCCTTCTGACGCCTTACTCTCGATTCCGCACTCCTCCTCCTGCCCCGGCCCGTACCCAAAGAGAGACCCTGCATCGCTCTCTTCCGCCCACTCTAATCAGCCCATGGCCCCATTGCCGTAAACCTTGCCGTTCGTCGTGACCTTTCCTCTCTACTTTTGCCGAAAACCTTCGTTTTCTTTTCAACATATGACATCATCGATTTTTGTGAGACGAAAATCGACCTAGTCCGAAATTGAGATCGGTAGACAGAGTTGAGGCACACACATTTGCACCTCTCTCTACGCATCCCGTATAGACACACCGCATCACGTCGGGGGTCGTTGTTTTCTCATGTTCGCGCGACTCACCCAGCTGTCTCGGCATCTCCCCTCGGCCCAATCGATTACACAAGCCGTCAAGCCCGCCGCTTTCCCAGTCTCCTCCGGCTTCGCCCGTAACAGCAGGATCATGGTTTCGGCAGACGAACGCAACACCCGCACGATTCACACGGCGGCGTGTCTCATTATCGGAGATGAAGTTCTCGGCGGAAAGGTGAGGAGATGCCTCAACATCGAACCACTTGGGGTCACGTATATTAGATCGCATGAATGGCTAACATCTTATCGTAATTCGTAGACTGTTGATGTGAGTAAACGGCACTCTGATAGGCCATCTAGACTGTCAAGTAGGCTTGTAGTGACCAACTCGTATTAATCGATCATCATAGACAAACTCGGCTTACATGGCCAAGTGGTGCTTCTCTTTGGGCATTGTAAGTTCTAGTTGTGCAATGAGTGCTGCCAAGAAGTACGAGCTAATCCCAAAGACAGAACTTGAAGAGAGTCGAGGTGATTGAAGACGACGAGAGCGAAATCGTCGAAGCCGTCAGGCGCATGAGCGATCGTTACGACTTTGTGGTAACCAGGTGCGTTCCCTCCAATCTCAATGGCACCAAGACCGCAGCTAACATGATATTTCCAGCGGCGGAATCGGCCCAACGTAAGAAGCATGGGGTTCGAACCAATCCTTGAAGCTTGATAGTTGACTGTTTGTGATAGACACGACGACATCACCTACCAGTCAATAGCAAAGGCCTTTGACCTGCCCCTCGTCTTGAACCAGGAAGCCTTTGAAAAGATGAAGAAGCTCTCCAAGCCGCATCCGGGCCAGCCAAACTTCGACTGGGACGTCGACTCGCCCGCCCTGCAGGCGAAGCTGCGCATGGTCATCCTCCCCACCGACGAGAAGCGCGACCCCAAGAAGCAGTTCGTCTTCCCCCACGAGGACCTCTGGGTGCCGGTCAACGTCGTCAACGGCAACATCCACATCTTGCCGGGCGTCCCGCGACTTTGTAGGTTCATCTTTCTGCCCGGATATGGTTCTGATCTAACGCGTTGCTGGGGAACAGTTGAGAAGCTCCTCGATGGGCTGAAGCCAGGCATCGTGCCCCGGCTCACCGATCCCGAGGGCAAGGGTCTCTGCCGCGTGCTCATCTCTACTCCGCTCCCGGAGAGCGCCGTCGCCGGGTACCTGACGCAGCTCGCGGCCAAGGTCGAGCCCAAGGGCGTCAAGGTCGGCAGCTACCCTCGGTGGGGTCAGAACGGTACAGTGACGCTAGTTGGAAGGTAAGTCATCAAACTGCGCAGAAACGTGCTCAAAGTTGATAGCTGTGGATATTTTCATCACCACAAAGTTCAAACTCGGATGGCTGACTTTTTCTTCGGCTACAGGGACCAGGCTTATATTGAGAGCATCGTGGCCGAGGTTGTCCAAGGAGTCGAAGGTAAGCGTGTAAACGCGGAGGGTGAGGATGATACCCAGGGCGAAGCAGGGAAAGATCTCGAATAATGGTTAGCAAAGCCTAAAACTCAAATCAGATAGGAATCAACCCCCACGATCCCGAAGGAAGTGGCTCCGTTGCGGCAATAGCAATCTTGTTCGGGATATCCGGTTGTAACTCTATCATCTGGAGTATAAAGTGTTTGCGGATCAATTCTAGGATGGTGTGCTTTCCGATACTGGAGCAGCCAACAGCGATTTGACCAGCGTGATATCGGTTTTCTGTGAAAAGTATTCAACCATCCCAGTGTCTTTCCAATGGGATACGTTGCCAACCCGTCAACATCATCAACGAACTATGAATGATGTGTTTGAGCTGTCGAACACACTCTTCAAGAGGACTTCACGATCTGACTTGTGGAGGCGCGGAGACCGCACTCGGGCACATGGTGGAGCCCTTTCAATGGGCCCAATTTGAGACAATGGCAGAGCTCTCAGTAGAGATGTCGCGCGAATACATGACCTGATTCGCAGACACACACAAGTCGTTGCGTGTACATAATCAATCCCATCACTTCGGCCGCGAGCCCGCGACCAACAGCCAAACCGTGATGCGAGGCGAATGCAGCTAGAGAGTATTGCTGAATTGCAGGCATCCTAACGCGAACAATCAAAGAGATCGTTGTTGGACCCATGTCGGACGGAGACGATGGCGGATTGCACTGCTGCAGGCCAGGGGTGGATCGAAATGATCCTCCAGGGCTTCTAGAATGACAAGCTTCTGTTACAGCTGTTCAACACACCACGGGCCTGCAGTTCTCGAATTGCTAATTACTGCGTATGATGGCGGCCCGCGAGCGAGATATGCCAGCACGGTTACCTACCGATTCGAGACTGGCTCCGTTTCGCCAGGAGATGAGCTGTGGATTGGGGCCCCGGTGCTATCTCTGACGGTGCTCGACAACGTTTGGCTACACCTCCGTCTCGTGACGGCACAATGGGGCCGTCGCTCGCGGATCCTTATCGACGACTCTTCTTCTTCCCCATGGCTGAGGAAACCTCTTGAGACTTCCAGCAACCACTTCGGCCACGCTATGCCTGTTGCATCGAGTCAGCCGAATGTCAAGACTCGAGAATCGATGGAAGGTCAGTTCATGCTCCACAAAAGCATGTCTGCGACTACAACCCAGTCGTCGCATTGTCGCCCTCCGGACATGGAGTGGCCATCCATTCAGTGGCCTGTCCGGAACTTCATCTATCCATGTCGTGTCACACTGTGCAACTGACCGAGCTTGGGATGGGTTCTCTAAAAATCTCGTGGAAATCAAATCGGTTTGGTATGTCCAAGGTGAAGCACGGTCCAAGAAGAGACCATTGCTGGACAAGATAGCCTCGCGCGGATGAAAGCACGACACGGGACTATCGCCGCTGCCTCCTGTTTAATGGCCTCATGGAGGCGATAGTGCAAGGTACTCCTGACCAGTGCTGTGCTTATCCGCCTTTCCACCCTGGCGGCCATGCTTGCAGAGGCCAAGCTTCTAGAAACCAACGTGAACCCTCGCTCGCTTGAACTCCTTTTGGACACTGGCAGGACTGGTATGGCAACATGGAAATTTTTGGCTGCGCCTAAACCCGGGGTATTGGTAGTCTGCTATTCTGGGGTATCCCGAATGTGGATTAGATACTGATACTGATGGCCACCGAGCATCTCTCTAGTTGTCTGAGCAGGTATGCGCCGTGAAAAGAATATTGTTCGAAGCGCTTCAGCATGCGATAATGGCGGATTCGACCAGCAGATCAAAGTGGCATGACTTGCAACTTTGCTTCGGCAGGTGGCTGTACATCCAACAACCCAGACTTCAGAGTGCCAGAATCCCAAGATGCAGAGAAACATGGCCCGAGAACGCCCCAGCTGCCTCCACTCGAAAGCATGGAACCATGCGGAGGGACGAAGAAAAAAACGATCTGAGCGCAACGTCGCCAGACATCAACCAAGTTGATGGTGGTGTTTGTGGGAAGATGATCGGCGCTGTCTTGCCAAGTTGCTGGTCGAGCCATGCAAGCTCGGGCGGCGCAGGAACCATTATGAGTTTGGGCCGGTGCGAATACCGCGACTACTCATGCGCTATGGCCTTCAAGCGTTACCGGTGAACGAATCAAAGCTGCCTTGCGCCAGAGCCACCAGTAGCTACAGCCTACCAGGCACTGCCAGGGAGGGATTCTCTGTCGCTCGATCGTCAAGGAGTTTGTCGTGAACTGGCGCTCTCTGTGCGTTGCATGGTCAAGACACGTGAGATCTGACGTGGGCCACGCAACGTGCCTGGCGGTTGTCTGACTAGAGTAGGAGTCAAGTCAAGGCGTTGAGTTATGGCGGAAGCAAGCAAGCCAGAGTTCAGATGTCAGGCTAGGCGTCTTGGCTCAAACCCGGGATGCAAGGGATGAAGGTGGAAGCAACATCGTTTCGGTCCGTAGTTTTGGGTGTGGTTGCGGCTAAAGTTTAGTTATACCGACGTCGGATTCCATGGCATTGAGAAGCTTCGGGATGCTTTGGACAGATGCACGCTCGACCCATTCTGTCATAATGACAGAAGCTCTCTAGCGACTTTGAAGGCTGGGGTGCAGTAGTCCCAGTTGAGCCGTTGAAACGGGAAGCTTGAGGGGTTCAAATCAAGCGCTGACTGCAGTCTGGCCCCAGTACAGTACGGCTTGACTTCGTAAAGTGCTCCGTACGAATTGGACAGTGAGCGGATCGTGACCATTGGCCCCTCATCTCTTCTTCACCAAGGACGGCATGCCGTATGCAATAAATTCCCCCCTACGAGGTGCCATGCTGAAGGATTGGACGTAAAGTTGAGCATGTTGTTCGAGTTCGCTGAACGATACTGATCAGGACAGTTGACTCTTTGAGCTCTGGTGTCTGCAAGTGTGGCGCAAATCGTCAGAGTGCGTGAAATTTGATCATGGTCCGTTGATTTGTTTCGACGAAAGATCTTTGATGAATATGATTTCCCTCGTGCTCCTGTTTGAGTTGTCGGGTATCACCATTACCGCGAGGTGGTTGTCTTTCTTGGGCTACGTTGGCAAGGGTTCAATGCGCGTGTACCGTTGTACGTGGATCTGCAATGGCTTGCTGAACCAAAGCCGCTTGAGGTGGGCCTTTGTATCCGTAGGTTATAGCTGCATTCAACCCCTGGCAGGCATTCGTACATCGTGATGGCAAGGGGTTCACAACGTCGGTTGAGAATTGCCGGATTGTGACATGGTGTCCAACACGTTGCCCCAGGGTCCTGTATCTCGACAACATATCCGTATGCGTACGAAGTGATCCGCGCAGGCTGGTAACTTCAGACGATGTCGTGTAAGCTCAGGTGAGAACAGCCAAGATGCCATTCTACATTCCAGCGCGTCGTCCCTTACTGCTGTCATGCGTAGGTGAGGGCGTCTTTGATGGATTTCTTGGGGTGACGGTTGCGGTGGAAGGGAGCATGTGCTGGGAACTTTCACGGATTCTCCGTGACCTCCGGGCCGAAGTTTGGTTGGAATGGGATGTGTGCAAGTTGAGCTGAGCCAGCCTCTGCGCCACGGACTGGCATAGAGATTGGTCGAGCGCCATCAGGCTGCTGGGCTATTGATGTATGGAGGGATATGGACGTCCTTCTTAGAGCGGGCTGTACAACGAAGATTCAAGTGGACATGGAGACCCCGAAGAGGCTCAAGTCGGCGGGAGGCGCTGCCGCAAACAGACAGACTCGTAATTAGTGGAGAGAGTTTAGGAGGTGGCGACTACGCTTTTGTCGCGTATGCTCAGCGCCTGGTTCATGGTGAGGCGTCGGAGACTGCAGCCTGCAGGCGGTTCACCGATTGTTGTTGTATTAGACGGGCAGTCTTTTGAAAGGCGATAAATAAGGTTAGGCTGCTAGCAAGTGAAAGAGGCTATTCGCAGCTATTTGGGTGATATTGGAAAACGAGACCCGTAACAGGATGGAATAAATGCACGTATCTGGATGTTGACCACTAATTATCAGCTGGCCTGATGGATCTCATTCAACCTCGGGTCAGCAAAGAAGGTCGTCCGATTCGGGTTCTAGACCGCAAGACCAGTATCGTACACAGGTAAAGTGAGGGAAGGCCTCTCTATAAGGTTGTGTAAAGTGCAGAGTCTATCAGGCGGATACGGAATACTGAAGGTGTAAGGGAAGAGGTGCAAGGCTGGAGACTTGGCATTGCACCTGCCGTCCAGCATACGAATCCTCCCATCCTTCGTACCTGCCTGGTGTCGTACGAATACGTACAGTGCGCAGTCAAACAATGAGACAACAGGAGCCCCACGTGGTCAAAGCTCTCTGCTCGCTGGAAGGAACCACTCATGCCTCACGCTCTTTAACTCTGTGGCCTTGTCTCCGAGGAAGCTCACTTTCAAGCTCATCTCAGATATGACGACGAGACGGGACGGAACGGAGACATCACAACTCGAACACATCCCATGTTAGTCATTGAGTGAAGGAGACGGAGACGCTTCAACTTCTTTTAATCAGACGTATGGCTACAAGTCGTTCCAATGTGGTAGATTGTCTCGAAAAGTGTGAGTGCATTGGTAAGACCTAGGTGTATGTCTTGGTCCTACGCGTCACCATCGGCCGCAGCAGGCCGCGGACACAGTCGACTGGAGCATCTCGACTATTCTCAAAATGCAGTCTCTTTCCTGTTCATCAATCTTATCAAGAGTAAGACTGTAGCAGGCTTCCCACCATATAGCAAGGTACCTAGGTAGAGCACGTAACGGTAAAAAGGAGTCTAATTGCTAAAGACAGAACCCATACAATGGTACACGGGTATGTAAGCAGCTAAGGTACCTAGACTCTGATATATCCTATCCTGCCGTGTTCTGCGCCGTATCATTACTGTAATCAGAAGTGTGGAGCTGTCGAACCGCAAGATGCGATACGTCCTCTCACATCGGGCTTCTGCTCTGATGAGGGGACCGAAGAACCGGGGCTTATATCCGGACATTGTATTAGGCAATACGACATGGCACCACAACGGAAGCGGTGAAGAGACCGATGATTGCGTACCTCATTTGTTGTCTAGAGCAATCCGTGCTTTCATTGACGCGAATGAATTGGACTGCACTCATTTCTTACAAAGCAAAAGTATTTGTCTGCTGAATTTCCCATCTAGTTTTGTCGCGAAGACGGTGATTTTACTAGGTATTCATTGAATGCGATCTTGATAGATTACATAAGGAAAAGAGAACTTCGAGCCTGACGCTTAAGTGCATCCACCCCACCTTTCCCTCTCGTTCTTGCCCCTGTCAGCACTTGGGAATTGCCGCTGGGGGGGATCACTCACTCGCATTTGCAGCTGTTCCTTCCTTTCCCCTGTCAGATAGACACGTACCGTTTCCTCCTGGTGCCTGAGGTGGGATCCCCCATCTCGCTCCCACTCGCTTCCCACAGTTCCACTCTCGCTCGCACGAACCACACACGACGCCACCCCTCTTTTTTCCTTCCCTTTTGTCCACTCACCAATTTATTCCATCGTTTCTGCGCGTCTTCTCCCCCTTGCGCTCCATCAATGGTCCTCCCACCCCCCAGTGCCCTCGGCCGCTTCGCTGCTTGGTGGGCATCTGCAGGCGTCTGCACCGGGCCTCTTTTTTATGGTTCCAAGGGACCCCCCTGCTGCATCCGACGCTACTGCACCAGAAGGTCGCCGCGATAAACTCCCACTTGCAAGTCCCTCTTTCCCATCCCTGGTCAAATCTCACCTTCACTCGAGCCCTCGGTATCGTCTAATTTTTCTGTCAATTCCCTTTGTTTGATGGGATTGTTCACCTTCGCCGCTATGTGTCCGTACACAGCGCAGTGCGACCAATGGGGGCATGTATTGACGAGCTCACTATCAACTCTTATTGCGACAACAGGCTCTTATTAATCTTTTTTGTATTGATCTCCTCCTTTCCTTCCAGACAGGCCCCATAGAATCATTCAGGTGATTGGTAATGGGAGGCGCCTCGCTCGCAAATAGCGCTTCCACCAGGGACGTCGTTATCGATTTGCTTTCACCTGGCCCGACATGTGCCTCGTGTATCCGTAGCGCACGTCGCGTACCCCAAAGTTCGCACAAAGCATGGACGGACGGAGGCAGCGTGAGTGACGTTGGTGAGGATGTGTGCCTGGGCCTTCAGCGATCCAAGTCTACCAAGCCGTCGTCAAATCATAGACCCAGCGCTAAACGCCAAACTGGTGCCAGCCAACCGCTGTTGTCCACTGCGAAATAGAGAGGTGACGAACCAGACACAAGCTATCGAGATGTCTTGGCTTACCTTAGATACATGACATTGTCGACCGCGCGATCTCATCGAAAGAACGCCTGGTGTGACAGAAGCCGCGCGCATTGGGTCCCTCGTCTCATGAGAAGGGGGGTGTACACTTGGTTAGAGTCTAAGAGACGAAGAACAAGTGCGTGACGGACGGCAAAAAAGGACCTGGCTAGACCTGGTGGCACGCCCGTGTCGACTTGGCCGGGCACGGCAGACGAGACAAGGCCGGCGGAGGGCAAGATGAGCAAGCAGTCCTGGTGTCCCGTACCTTGCTGTGAGCCTTGAGGTGACCAAAGCAGACGGAACCAGACGTGCTCACTGCTTAGGACTGAGATGGATGGAATGAAATCTTTACAAGCACACCCTGTCCAACCCAAGCCAGGCTTCACCTCGTTCTCTCACTCACCTCTCACCTCTCCCGTCACCTCTAATTCCGTCCTAATGTGTGAAAGAGACTGAGAGATGAGAGAGTGTGTGGCATGCCCCCTCCCCCAGTGTGATGAAAGAACACTTTACTGTCTGCCCTAAAGTTACGTACCGTTTCTGGACGAAGGTGGATGAACGGATACAGCACCTTCCCTGCCCTGCTCGTCTGGCAATGGGAGAATGGAGGTGCGTGTGGAAGGAGTCCAGTAGGGAAGGAAAAAAAAAAAGCAAGGCGCGGGAAAGAGCGAAGGGGAGCTGGGAGGGAGTGGACACCGGAAGGCAGGGACGGCAGGAAAGGCCGATGTAAGGAAAGATACAACGTGTGGAGTGAGTGGGTGTACTGCGATTTCCGCTGTGCAGCAGCTGCAAGAGCAGGTACCCCAGTATGCTTAATCGGTACCTCAGCTTCGTACCTTCCCTTCCTCCTGTCTACCTCAGCACCTACCCTTAGCAGGAGAACAGAGCAGAGAGCAGAGAGCAGAGAGCAGAGAGCAGAGCAGGAGCAGAGAAGGAGCACACACGCATCCGCACCCGCACCTGCCCCAGCACACACAGCACCCAGCAGCAGCGCCAGGAGGCAGGAGCAGAGGTAAAGTGCAGGCAGGTCCTTCCTTCCCTTCTACTGGACCGACCCGTTCCCCCATCTCCACATTTTGCCAAAAAGCCCCCCCTTAGCAACAACGAAACACCACCCCATTCGTGCCCATTCTCTCATTCTCCTTCTCGAAAGACTGTCTGCTGTCAGTCCCGGATTTCTGCCATCGACCTCGTCGTTTCACCTTTAAACTTCGCAATCCGGCCTGTGCCGTACCAGATCCAGATTCCCACCCGTCGTTTCGCTCGCTGCCAAACCACTCCTTTCAACTCAACCTTCACGCTCACGCACCTCGCCAAATCCAACCTCGCTGAGCCCTTTCCGAATCCGTCGAGACGCCAATCGCCCGGCTGCTCCTGACTGTTTCCCGGATCTCGCCCGTGTCTTCACCTCAACAGCAGTTGCTTCAAGCCATCAACATCGCGCGCGAACAAGACCCGTCGAGATTTCAACCATCAATCAACACATCATCACAGCACAATGGCGTCCAAGGTTCGTCGTCTCCCTCGCCTTCGCTCTTGTCCTCGTCCTCGTTCTCGCGTCGTCGCGCGACCTCCCACTCTTCAACCCTTGCCTCGTCCTCTTCGCCTCCATCGACCCGTTACTAATCCGTCATCCTTTCGCAGTTCTTGAGAGAGTACAAGCTGGTCGTCGTCGGTGGCGGTGGTGTCGGTAAATCTTGCTTGACCATTCAATTGATCCAGAGCCACTTCGTCGACGAGTATGACCCAACGATTGAAGGTACGTTGCCTCGATAATAATCAAACTTCCTACTGCCGGTTGATGCGACCGCGAATCAATCGTTCAAACTAACCTGGTTCTCCTCAACTACAGATTCCTACCGCAAGCAGTGCGTTATTGACGAGGAAGTTGCCCTGCTCGATGTTCTCGACACCGCCGGTCAGGAAGAGTACTCCGCCATGCGCGAGCAGTACATGAGAACGGGAGAGGGATTCCTGCTCGTCTACTCCATCACCTCGCGCCAGAGCTTCGAGGAAATCACCACATTCCAGCAGCAGATTCTGAGAGTCAAGGACAAGGACTACTTCCCTATGGTCGTCGTCGGCAACAAGTGCGATTTGGAGGGCGAGAGAGAAGTCACACGACAAGGTACTTTTTTTTCTCTCTCAATTGCTGCGCCGCATCACTGCATGATCGTGCCTCCGACAGATAGGCCTCTTATCTGATGATTGATTTAATCGATTGAGTTGATGACTGATACATGTCTTACAGAGGGAGAGGCTCTTGCCAAGTCATTTGGATGCAAGTTCATTGAGACATCAGCCAAGTCTCGCATCAACGTCGACAAGGCTTTCTATGATATTGTCCGCGAAATCCGTCGATACAACCGAGAGATGCAGGGCTACTCTACCGGCAGCGGTGGCGCCTCTGGCATTAACGGACCCCCGAAGCCCATGGACGTTGAGGGTGGCGAGCAAGAGGCAGGCTGCTGCTCCAAGTGCGTAATAATGTGAGCAGTCCTTTTTCGACTTCGACTTGGAGAGAAAGAGAGAGAACGAGAGTGCGCGCGCAATCGACAGAGAGCGAGAGAGCAAGAGGGAGGGGGGATGGTGGTGAACCAAGCGGCTAGAGAGTCGTGAGATACCTTGAGCCTTGACTGGGCTGGTGGATGCCGCTGGTTGATGCTGAACGCACGGTTTCTTCCCCGTCTGGACTTTTGAACAGGTCCAAGCAGGCCCAGCAGATGTCGTTTGGAGAAAGACATGTTGACGTGGGGAACCAATGATCAAAATCTTGTTTGTGCTGCATCGGACGGGGAGTCGGGTTCTGACTTGCTGCACTTTTTGGAACTTGTTCTTTTCAGGGCAACTTCATGGACATGGTCATCGCACACGATTGTATGTGGCAGGGGACAAGAGAAGAGAGTCCTTTTCACAAGGCTGTCTGGCAGTATCCTCATCGTGTGGTGCGGCAGCAGAGAAGATTGGGCTGCAGACTGGCTGGTCTGCCAGCCAGAGACTGTTGGCCGCAAGACCTTGTGGAGGGTGGATTCGAGATTCTTTACTACACACACTGGGAGGGCTATTTGAGACCAAACATCGGCTTGTCTCTGTCTCTTCTTTATATCGGTACTCCTTTTTTCTTTTC
The DNA here is from genome assembly GCF_030867785.1 of Colletotrichum acutatum. Lineage (NCBI taxonomy): Eukaryota > Fungi > Ascomycota > Sordariomycetes > Glomerellales > Glomerellaceae > Colletotrichum > Colletotrichum acutatum. Next base: position 108,059 of record NW_026849065.1, read on the forward strand.
ATACTGTAATTTCTTCTTTCTTCTGAGACACCGCAAGGTCTTTCTGAGGTCAGAGTCAGTCGCCAAGTCATACAGATTCCCTTTACGTCAGTTCATCTGAGATGTGATACCTATCCTGCCCTCAATGTGATTTTCAATGGTTGAGCTGTAGCTTTGTGAGGATTTGTCCACTCAGCGTTCGCGTTTTCTCGCACACATGGTTGTCGTTCAAGATGCCACTGCAACGTCTCACGACATGTGATACCTCAGTATGTCGTGGCTGACGATGAAACGAGGTTATCTAGAAACAGGCTAGTCTGCCCACTCCAGAAACCGAGCGACAGTACATAGGTGAGCTAGCATTTGATTATCTGGATTGATGGATCACAAAGAGGAGACAAATCTCTGTCGGTAAGTGTTCCACATTCCGGATTTCCGATGCCAATGGAATAAGAAACTCCCAATATTCTATTTCATTGCTAAAATGTCACAACACTAGGGCACAAGAAACACAACCCGGAGCATATGCAGCTTGCTTATGACGACTCTCAACAAGTCCCCCCCCCCCCCAAAGACTGCAGCCCACCACGGAATACATAGCCTGAGGCTCTGAACCGCCCTGTTGCCCCAAGGGCCATGGCTCCCATCACTTTACCTCACCTTAGACATGCAGATGCGAGTCGCGCAGAAACCTCGCAACCATCCCTCAAGTCTCAACGGTGTGCCTCTACCTTCACTCGGCTATGATTTCACGGCCCGGAGCGAAAACGTCAGAATCCAAACGTTTTCTTTTTCTTCAAATCAAACGAAACACCTGCAACGCACCATGTGTGCTCCACCGTTACCGTAGTATCAACCCAACTGCGTTTCTATCCGAATCCAAAGCCGAACCAGAGAAAGATACCGCCAACCAGAACTCCTCCTCTTTCACTTTACCTAGCTTCTTCCATGAGACATCCGGGGCCATATTCGCCTAATCAGGCGTCCCATTCTATATCCTGCATAGGCGCCTGCAGCCACGGCTCCGAGTAGAGGGAAAACGGATGACACCCACCAATCCACTCTTCGACACCCGGAACGAGCTGCTTCGGGCCGTTCACGCCGACGATGCCCTCACAATTGAGGCACACGTACAACACATCGTCCATGATCCCGTTATTCGACTCCGCGACGCTCCTGGCGAGATGGCCGCCCTGCTTACAAAACAGACACATGTCCGGTCCAAAGTTGGTAATCGCCCACTCGAGCACCATGGACACCTGGATCATGAGCCGCTGCGCGAGCTGGTACCGGTGATGCGAGCACAGCCGCCGGCCGAGCAGCTTCCTGGCGCAGAGGCAGCCCGTCACGGGGTGCAGCGGGTTCGCGAGCTGGCCGTTGGGCATCCTGCCGCCGAACCGCACGTCGGCCTGGCGCGTGTGGGCGCAGCCGCCGCAGGCGTAGTTGCGCATATTGAGGAATTCCATACGTGTGAGGGGTTGCGGGCCCTCGAAGAGGTGTTTCTTGGAGGTCAGGTCGCATCCTTCGCAGACGACGTGCGGTTTCGGCTGCGCGGCGGCGTGTTCCAGGTTTTCGCAGTGCGCGCCGTCGGGGACGAGGGTGTTGCAGACGTTTCCTGGTGCTGCGGGCTTGATTTCCTCGCAGGGCTGGTTGTCTGGTTGGGCGCCGTTTAGGAGGGAGGCGTCGGGGATGTCGTGGAAGACGTCGTTGGCCGGGCGTTTCCATCGGGCGAGGGCGACTCGGAGTTGAGGGTCGTAGGGGGCCGGGTTCCATGTTGGCGGTCCCGGCGGCTCGCGGGGCGTTTCGGCCGCGTCTTGGTCTGTGAGCTCGAGGATGGCGACGGCGGGGGGACCGATGCGGGCGGCGGGAGGGGTTTCGGCTACTTCGGGGGGGTTGAAGTTGCGGAGCTCGATGGGTACGAAGCGGCTGTCTCGGGCTAGTTGGGCCATGAAGTCGCAGATGCCGCGGGTGAGTTCAGATTGTTCGCGTTCCGGGTCGACTTCTAGCTGCGGGTGAATGAGGACCGGCTGTGCCTCTGCCATTTGGACTAGGTTCTCGGGGTTTATATCGTACCCGTTGCCCATCATGTACTGGATATCGCCCTGGTTTTGAGCCTGGCCCTCGAACAGAGGCGGTTGAGCGTTTCGGCTTGGACCAGCTTGGTTATTACTCGCGTTATAACCGCTCATCCAGTCGGAGAAGCCCCCGCCTGTCTGATTCGCCACGGCGGCCGCGTTGTTGTCGCCGTACATCATATCGTTGTGCTGGTTGCGGATGTGGTCCTGGTTGCCGTTGGGGTAGGCCGGGTCGTGGTACGCCACTGGGCCGGGCGGTGCGGCGAAACCTTGCTGTCCGTCTGCCGCCATGGGCCGTGGCTGTGGGGCCATGCCGCCGCCGCCGCCGGGCCCGTTACCGACGACATCTCCGAACTGACGTGGGTCCTGCTGCGCCGCCATGGGAGGATTTCCACCTATGATGGGAGACGCCGGAGAATCAGCCGGGCCGGCACCAACACCAGCAGCGGCGGCGGCAGCGGCAACGGCAGCTACAGCAGCAGCAGGATCCGTCATGACCGCGTACCTTGGTCTATTTGGCCCGAGGAGATTGTTCTCCAAACATAACGTCCGATCATCGTGAATACCCTTGGGACCGTACCCAAGTGCCATGTAATACTCTGGCTGCTCCGCGCCATCCGTCCCGTTGCGTCTAACCAACTCCTTGTTCATCACCCACGAATCGCAGTCCGCCTCCGCCCTGTCGTTGACGCACCTATCGCACGGCCGCTTCCGATCACATTTATACCCGTTCTCCCGACACCGCCGGCACCCGTTGAACTTCATCCCCTTGCCGTTGGCCGTGCATTTTGTCCACCCAGACCACCCGATCCTCTTCCGATCGATCCAAGGCAGCTGCCGCGACGGGTGCCGGCTCCCATTCCCGGGCGTCTCGCACACTAGGCCCCACGAAGTACACCGCACGCACGCAAAGTCTTCCTCGTCGGTGAGGGACCGGCACATGGCCTGGTTCGTCGCGCAATTGGTGCACCGGTGCCTACCATCTCGGATCTTGGTCCCTTTGTCGTAGACAATCTTGTCCCCATCCCCGGGGGCCCACGTGTACGGGGTATCGTACGTGGCTGTCGTCCAGGGGTCCACGCAGGGTATGTTCTTCTCGACACACGACGTGCACTTGTACTCCCTCAGCCGGAAGTCCCGGATCCAGGAACACGGCTTCGTCTTGCCAGGCTGACAGCCCTGACACATCTGCCGCCACCACGGCCGCCGGCCCGCCGGCACGGTGCCGTCCCCTGGCATCGGCCGGTTCCACATCACCTCCGCCGGCTGATCCACGTCCGGCTTCTCGCCGCTCACCTTCTGCTCGTCGTACACCCGACACAGCGCCTGATCATTCTTACACGGCGTACACCCAATCTTGACCCGGTCGTCAATATCGCACAGCCCGATCCGCCCGCTACCCTGGTGCGTCTTGCACCGCATGCAGACGCTCGAGCTCGTCTCGGTGATCGGATACGACGGCCGGGAATTGGCGAAGCGCTTCTGCCAGTGTTCCCTGCCGAGGACTTTGCAGATGTGGCTCGGGTCGACGAGGGCGCGATGGCGGGTGCAGCGGTGGCACTCGATCTGGTTGGCGAGGTCGACGTCGCAGCCCTGGTTCTCGTGAGGGCGGGCGCGGCAGTGGTCGCACGTGTTGTCGATGGGGTTGTGCTGGCCGACCTGGGGGGAGTGCGTGATGCGCATGAGGGGCGGTTGCCAGTGGTTCTGCTGAAGTCTGGGCCTTTTTGATGCTCTTTGTCCTTCGTCTTGATCTTCCTCGTCGAGGTTGCGGGGTCGTCCGCGCTTTGCTGGCTGGGATTGGCCCGCGGGACGGGGCTGAGCCTGGTCTTGGGGCTGGTATGGATTCGCCCAGCGGAGCGGTTGGTTGTTGTTTTGCTGGCTGTTGTTCTGGTGGTTGTTAGGGTCCATGGACTGCGCCGGCGGCGGGTTGAAGTTCTGGTTCGGCATCATGTTCGACACCGGTAACTGGGCTTGCTGTTGGCCCATCTGAGGAGGCACCGCATTCGATGGTCCCGCCTGGGCAGGCACGTTGAAGCCGTTGTTTGGCAAAGCCGGGATCCGTGGGACGGTATAGTCCCATCCGGGCCCGAAATCACGGTCATGTGGCTGCTGTTGTTGCTGCTCCGGTGGCTGTCGGCTTGAAGAGCCATTGTTTGACCTTGGTGGCATTCTCTTTGGTGAAGAAAGTTTCTCAAGAAGTCTCGAGAAACTTTGGTCCAAGGCGGCTTCACTTGATGCAAGTCAGCTCGTGATGTTTTGAAGAGGTGTTGTCTGAACTTGAAATGAGGTGCGTCTTCCAGAGACCTGTTTCCAAACGAATTGCGAGAGCTTACACCAAAGTTTGTGCAATTTCTTTTCATTCATGAGGGTGTGTCTTTGCATTTATTTCTTGTCTTCTGTCTTCCGCGGTTTGGCATTATCTGCTATCCCCTCTCTAGTTGAGTACAAAGAAGAGACCCATCCGCAAGTCTCCCTTGCCAGTGATTTTCTTGCAGTCCCTTGTTGTTGCCGAGGTAGCTTAAGAATCATTGAGAAGCGCTTTGTGCTAATCTAGGTTCAAACCATTCTTTATCCCCAAATTTCAGTTGTTTCTCTCCATAATTGCTCAAATGGTTGAGACAAATGATGCATTCGGACCGAGAGACTTCTTTGACTCTGCGTCGAGGAACATTCCCTCCCAAAGTCAATTCCCTCCACATCTTCTCTTATGTCGATAGCCCGGCCGTGGATAGTGCATAGATCGGTGGCATCCGTTCTCGTAGGTATTCGAGTGTTCGAGCTCATATAGCCAGTGCTTGGGGTAAACACCAACGTAACATGTGAAGGAAGAAAAGACATGGCCCCAAAGTCGTTCGCAATTCGTAAGGCAACCCGTGAGGCGACGATTGCCTAAGACCAATGCAAGCTGCGGTCATATCAAGCCACCCATATCACATGGAAAGGAGCGAGTGCTATCCAATCGGGATGATCAACACTGCAGCGCAGGAGATGTGCTGCAGTTGCCACATGTAAGGTGCGTGGCAGTGGTGACCATCTTGCTGACTGCAGCCATGGCCCATCGCTCATAACCCCGCCGTCCCTCGGTTCAAGACCTATGGATGCCTGAGTTTCGACAAAGCACCAACTTTTGCAACATGGAGGCAGTTTCCGCAGCCGCCAGCGTCGCGGGCCTGCTGTCTGTCGCTGGCCATGTCCTCAATGGGCTTGTCAAGCTCAATGCCTTTATCCATGACTTGAAGGAAGCGGATGCGCGTGCGCAACGACTGACGGCAGAAGCCCATCTACTCTCCCAGACACTAATTGACTTCAAGTATCTGCTCAACACGTTGGACGAAAAGGCACTTGATGAAAGCCGACTTCTTTGGGTTCAGCAATTTGCCACTTTCTCTTCCCGTCTCGAGGATTGCGTTCGGGATTTAGATACCTGGACCGAATCGTACCGACCCGGAGATGGGCCATCCTCAAAGCGCCAAAAGATAATTGAGGGGATATCGAACAAGAGAAGCCGGGAGATTTCGGAAATGGAGTCTAAGTTGGCGCGTCATCGGTCGCAGATTGTTCTTGACATGAACACCATCTTCTCCACTTCTAGAGTTAGTAAGGAACAATTTGCATTGGAACACCACGAAACTCGGAGTCAACTCTCTAGACTGAGCGACAGTGTATAAAGCATGGCCGAATCCCTTCAACGGCTCGTCACTCCGCCTTTATCGCAAGTCCCCTGGCGTGAATCGAACAATCACTCGCGAAGGCCGTCCTCGTTTTTGAATTCCGAGGTCACTAGGAAACGGCGACATTCAGGCCTTGAAACGGTTTCTAGCAATCTGAACTTGGAGCCCAGCTTTGTTGGCAGTCCGATGGGGTGGACATGTGCCCAAGCAATAGGCATTGACGATTATTTCATCGAAACCCTGAAGGATCAGCATTTGGGTCAGATTAGATGTGCCTTTTGTGACCAAATCTTTGCAAATACTGAGTCGCTCGACGGATCGAAACATGTCGTGGATTCCCATAATCTCGCAGGGTGCGATCAAGTAAGCTATAGGTTCGGCAGAAGCTTCGGTTCTCACTTAGACAAGGATCATGCAGCCAACGGAGAGGTGTTCTCTAACAACATTGCGCATTTTAAGCAAATATTCTTCCAGTCAACATCGACGGTCCAGGATGAGAGGATAATGTCCCTTTACGGCGAACCACAACAACTAGAGACGTCCACGGCACCCCTCATTCTCGAAACCCAGCTGCGATATTTGATATCCAGCTTTGTCGGGGTTGAAAGGCCAACCTCGCATGGACTTAATACTTTCCATGAGATGCGGCAAAGTCTGGAGACGCTATCAAATGCTGCTTACTCTCCAGGGTCTTCCCTCCAACTTGCTACAAGTTTGTATCAGGCAGCCAACCTAGCGGAGGAAATGTCTGTTAGCTTTGACAGGATATTCCGGAGTAGATGGCTACCGAAACCGAAATTCTTCTTCCAAAAGGTTCATGCATCCCAGGAAAAAGATGGTGGACAACGCCCAGTGTACCATGGTAATTGGTTTCTTTCGTTTGACTCTAGGGAAAGGTCTTCAATCGACTCATACAAGTCTTGCAGAGAGTGCCAAAGCGGGGCGAGGTATTCTCATCTGAAGAGCGCATTTCAACACCGCGACCGATGTCACCGAGGAAAGCACTGCATCGTTGAATTCGAACAGGCGTGCCCAGACACGTCTACCGAGTGGCCTATGATTGACCCTGTATCAAAAACTTTCCGTGTGTTGACGAAGCTTGGAGCCGGAACGTCGGGTAGAGACAGGGTCGATCTTTGGATGTTGAACACCCTTCACAAGTCGGAACATCTCCTGGTAGTGTTGAGACATAGCGCCGTCTTCGGTGAATCATCGATACGCTCGAAAATAACTGATGACATGGCACAAGTGGACCGGTGTTCTCCATCATGGGGTGACATATGGAGTCGTGATTTGCTTGGAGCTTTCGAAAGACAGGAGGAATCCCCCGACGACCATGTCAGTTCAACACAGTCTGACGGGGAAGTATACAGCCGTGATTATGAGGTCTCATCGGAGGGTAACGAACAGAATGGCGTTGATGTAGAGACTAGGAACCTACCTCTGCGCTTTCTCGATGCAAATTCGCCAGTGCTTTCTATAGATGATGAAAGTGAGCTCTGAATGCATCTTCATTCGAATTGTACTCAGCTCGTAATCTGAGGACTAATTCCGGATGATCCCAGTGGTGTTGTTGCCATGTACCTAGTTAACGAAGGGGAAAAATAAAGAGTTGAGATTGAACGATACACAGTTGTACCTACTACCAGTAAACCACAGGATCTTGTTTCTGACTGTAAGCATGCAAGACACGCCACAAATCGCCATGCACCAGGATGCTTGCTCTAGGTGTCTACGGCCGAGATATAGAAGAGCGGGTGACAAGATATCTTACTTCCCAACACTTCCCAAGTTCCTATTCTACCTCTACCGCTACCTCTACCAGTGCCACTGCTACTGCCTCTTCTATTAGCTCTACTAATGCTCTTGTTATCGCTTTCACTTTTTCTATTGTTACTCCTTTTGGGTCGTTCGCAGAGTATATTCTCTAGTGAATAGATATTAAGTAGCAATGATGATAGCAATGATAGTAGTAATGATAGTAGTAATGATAGTTATAATAGAAAGTAAAAGCTTGAAATGTATATACTATTAGTAGACGTTTCAATTGACTAGGTAATAGATCTCAGAGATAAGTAATAAAAACTTTTGGCCGTCTTGAAAAGTGGCATTAAGTTATTCTAGGCAAGGTGAACTTATTAAGGTATACCTAATAGTTCCTACGTTAGAACATATAGCCTTTCCACTTTTCTGGCAAGACTCTTCAGAGGGCTCTTTTGGTTCTGCTCTCATTTGGCAGAAGTATGAGCTCGCTTGCTGTAAAGCTTACCCCTATCAAATGACCTAGCTAATTATCAGAGACAAGCAGAGGCGCACCCTGCAAAAGTCTAGTGCCCGTTCAAAAGTCAAGTGCCCGTTCAAAAGTCCAAACGTCCGAGACTCACATCAACTGCTTTTCATTGCCAACTATACATCGTCAGTCTTTGGACATTAGACTATATGCTCAGAATAAGTTGACCATGGTAACTACAACGGCGCTCCTTGTGGAGTCTAAGTATGGGTCCAACCCCGACCTATATGGGGCAAGTTGTGTCCGTTGTTGCCAACCCAGCAACTGTCACTGGATGATCACATCCACCCATCCCCGATAGTCTAGTGGTGAGGATATCTGCTTGTCATAGAAAATTCAACGATTCGCAGGGGACCGGGGTTCAATTCCCCGTCGAGGAGTTCTTTTTGCTTCTTGAGCGATGTATTAACCTTCAGCTCTTGTCTCGATGTGGTGCCGAGCCTTTTCGGCTCGTGGTTTCAGACAAAATGTCGTGATGAGCTTCTGGGAAGAAGACACCCACCCTGGGAACGACTACGTTAGAGGGAACTGAAAATATTCGATTGTCTATAGTATCGCGCGAAAGCTTGTCTTTGAAGCGCTCTTTCTGGAAAGATGTTGGTGTTCAAGCTTCATCCTGAGACTCGAAAGTGGTCAAGATGGGCCGTCGCATATCCGCCTTACTAAGTAAGCTACGGCGACGCTCGATCATTAAATCTTTGTCATCGTCAAAGACGAAAGACCTCGTCGGCGGATCGGGTTGCCGCTGACACCTTCTCCATCGCGAGGCCAATGTCCGCGGAGTGGTTCTTTGGCCGGGCATTTGCGGAGCCATTCGTCTCTTTTCTAGTATAGCAGAGGTAATGAGAGGTAATACGTCCCACGCTCACTTGGAGAAAGTTTTGGAATGTGAAGTGACTAAGATTCAGCGTGGCCTTTCGATTGCAGGTGTTCTGGGTACTCGTGACAACCTTCTGAGGCCTGACCCACCTCGCGAGAGTCCTCTGGCTCGATTCTGCTCTTTGACCTGATCTGCATCATGTGGGAAATATCCAGCACTGCAAAATCATCTGATAAAGTAGTTATAATGATTTTTCTGGGATGAAAGTTTAGGCGTTTCCGTTCTGGTCTCTATCATACTTACGGCGAAGTATGGATTGTACAGTCTTGTCTATGTTGTGGGTCGTGTACCTTAGTTGCCTGTCAGTGCTCATACAGAATCAGTTCCGTCGTCTCAACAGAGTATGGGGATTCGTTGTGTTCATTCAATATTAAAAGATAAATAACCCAACCGAAACCAGTGCCTTGTCCACAGTGATAGTTTACTTTTTGGACCCAAGATCATCCTCACTCTCGTGAAACATACTCCTCCTCATAGTAGCAGTACCAGCCGGACTAACCGGCAACATCCTCGCACTAATATAATCATCCCCATCCGATGCCCCAGTCGGGGGGCTCAGCGGACTCGGGTGTCCGGGAGTCGGAGTCTCCGGCACCGTCTCCGGAATACTACGTGGCTGCTCCCGAGCAGCCGGGCCATCTTGCTCGCCGCCCGATGAGGCAGAGCTGACAGTCGCTTCGCTGATATGCCGCAGGTGCCGTGCCTCCTGATCACTGAGACCGGAGACGTCGGAGCCGACCCGTCCGGTAGAGGTAGCGGGCGCAGCGTTACTGATGGGCGGCGACGGCGGACCTGGGTCGGGCGATTGGGCGCGGGTCTGGTACCCGAGGACGCCCGAAGAGCGGGAGAGCGATGAGGCGTTCTCGTTGGAGGAGACGGAGGCGTAGTAGGATGATTGGTGTGTTGTTGCGGGGTTGGATGTGCCACCGGTTCCAAAGTGCGTGTGCTTGTTGATGATCTCGATGGGGGTGAGACCTGTGCCGTGCAGTTCTGGCGGTCGTGAAGTGTCTATTCTTGATAAGTACTTGTTTAAGTCGAGATATGAGGAATGTCTTACCTGGCAGCTCTGCAATCTGGTTGTCGGCCATCTCGTGATGCACCTGTTGAGGTGCAGGCGATGCCGCAGGGGCAGGTGGCGGCGTGCGGACCTCGGCCATATCTTGGGAAGAGGCTTCCTCAGTAGTGACGGTAGGCGCTTTGGCGGGTTCGCTGGGCTGGCCTCTGATCCACGAGATGATTCTAGATCCATTGTCGTCGGTGTGGGTTGCCGTTCCGTTGCCTCGTCTGAGTATTCTGCGACGACGCCACAGGCAGAAGCCGACGAGGATGGCAGTGATGAAAACAAGGCCGAGGACGACTCCGAGGACAGGGGCGACCCATTTCGGGGTTCCTCCACCGCCGCCGCCGTTGTTGTCCCCGCCACCTGTGACAGTTGGTCGTCCGGGATCTTTGGCTTCTGTGTACGGGTACCATGTATTAATCTTCGAGGTGACGTAGGGAGTCGCAAAGATGGATGCCAGTCCTTGATCGGACCAGCCGGACGGCTCTGGAGTCGTCTTCGTTGCGGAGCCTCTCTCATCGCCTCCAATCTTGCTTTGCACGGCGGTGGGGATGGTATAGTTTGACCATTTCGTTGGGCTGTATCCATCAAGCCACTCTGCACTGGAGAGATTGAAGACCTGCATGATGCCTCCTTCAAGACATGGTGGAGCTCCGCTACCAGCCATCGCCGCATAGCCGCCGACGACCATCATCTGATCAGGGTACGGGATTACGCATTGATGACCGGCGCGGGCGTGGAGAGCTGTCCCTTCATAAACCTTTGTCCATTGGAAAGAAGGAATCGAGAGAACCCAGACGTCGTCGCTGAAGTCCTCCTTGGGATGGATTCCATCGTAGCCGCCGTAATAGTAGATGTTGAAGCTGGAGTAATCCTGAGCTGGCGCAAGTACAGCGCAGCCTCGAGTAAGGGCAGGTGGTTTTGTCCCGTCGACCTTCTGTTGGTACCACTTATCGCCGGCTACGTCGTAAATGTCGATGGTCTCCATGAAAGCAGGGCTTTCACTAGCCTATGAACGGTGTTAGATGGATTCAGTGGACCCGCCAACGGCCACTGGACTCACGCTCTTGACAGCATCATCGGATTTATGACTGGAATTGACGTATTCGGGATAGGTCACTCCGCCAAGGACGACGAGGATACCCTCAGCACCAACTGGAACCCAGACGACCTCAGGGTTTGCCCTGGCCTTAATACTGCTTGGTAGTAAAGTCTTGTTGGAGAATTCCTCGAACATTTGGGTGGACATGTCGAGGGTGATGAGGGTATTGGAGGCGTTGACAGCGTTCAGAGAACGGTTCGTAGTGCTCTGATACATGTCGCCCCATAGAGGCGACCGCATCCCGCCAACATACCAGGCCTTATTCTCCGAGGGGGCACTGGCAGCTCCTCCATGGGCAACATACCGTGTCACGCCGTTGTCCAAGGTTCTCTGATCACTTCCATTGTTGAAGGCGGCCTTTTTTGCGCCGTACTCGTAGAGGCGCCACACTAGTGCCTTGTCGCCGGGTGGAGGGTCATAAGCGTCCGTTGGTTTGGCAAATACACCTCCGTACAAGAAGAATTCGGCATCATTGTGAAGCAGGGCACCATCGATGGTATTTGGGGCGAAGCTGTTAGCATTACCACTACCTGAAGGGGCCTTTGGGTGAGTTTCGATGAGCTTAGTGATGTTTGTTGTCTTATCGAAAGGTTTGCTGAAGTTGAGTGAGTACATGAGACCCAGAGGGTTATCTGAAGATGTTAGAAATCGATCGCAAGTGGGTTCCAAAGTGAACTCACCTAGTGTCGTTGGATATCCGGTAGACCCATCCCCGTATGTTGGAGTCCAATACAGACTTCCACCATCGAGCCATAGCGTATCTCGAATGACGGCAGCTTCAGTCTTGTCAGATGTTGCTAACTCGGGACGATTCGGTATTGCAAACCTCTTGGTGCGTACCAATAACACATGGACGAGCTCACTTGGCCCTTCTCAAGATCCCACCCATCATATTGGGCAGTCACGAGGCCCGCGACGGCCACCAGCAAGGCGGTATTCACACAAACCATTCTCTTGACGGCTCTGTGATTTGGCTGATTCGGAAACGCGTTAGGAAGAAATTCAGGCCGCCCGCTGCTGTCTCAGCGCATTGCGGCTGGAGGTGGTGCTTATTTGGGGGAACCGCACTGCGTTACCAGGAGCGGTGGCAATCTTTCTCAAGAGCAGTGGAGGGAAAGTGCCAGAGTATGGGAAACATAAGCCCGGCTGGTTTGGGGCGGGAATGACTGGCGAAGAGAAGGGCACCCAATCCGGAGGCAGGGGTGTTGAGGCTGACAGTGTCGACTGTGCCTATGGCTAAGGGAGAACACCACTAGAATAGCGAAGTTGACCTCTTTGTTCGAGAAAAGTGTGTCGAACGTTTGAGGCGGATGTTGAGAGAGCACACACACCTCAATCGACCCCGCAGTGTCGCTAACTCCGTGTGCTCAAAAAGATGGACCGGTACAGTGGCAATGAGAACTGGACGGGATGGGACGGAAAGGACCAACAACTCGGCAGGAGGACTGATAAGATGGTTGCCACTGGAGGATCTCGCCCGAGTGCTCACTAGAACTATGTAACGCCGGGTCGCTGGACTACGATGGCTGAAGGCATGCTTGAGATGGAGGGTACCTAAAAGAAGAGAAGATGGCTGTATGGCTGTATGCAATTCATCGGACACGATTCTAGACCGGGCTCGGCGGTTCTTTGGAAGAACACTTGCACAGATGGGAAGCTCGTACCGATTCATGAGAGGATGGGAGATACGTGACGAAATGATTGGTGGACAGAGAGGGGTCTTGGATGTCTTCGTCTACGGTAAAGAATTGTGCATCTGACTGAAAAGTGCTCAGCCTCGTCACCCATTCGGAGTGCCGTTACGATTTCTAGCTATGTTCAGCCCAGAATGTACGCCAACGAACCACAGCAGAAAACAAGGTCATCAGAGTAGACACTTGTCTCACCGACGCAACCTCTGATTGTCAAATATGTTGCTCCGGAAGTCCAAACTTCGTATCGAAATTCGGGGCGAAGACAAACTGCACAACCACAGAAACTAAAGGTATGTTACAAGCAGGCTGCGACTTGGAACACAGCAGCAATGGAACCACCATGTAGGCAAGCAATACGGTGTTCTTGGCATACGGTGCACACGCCGTCCAGCACCACACGCCTTCGAGAACCAGACTCGGACAACAAAGACAAGCCAAACAATGTGTTGTGAGTTGGGCGAGATAACGAAGACCCGAATCGCCCCTGTGATGCTTGCGCAAAGTTGTTGCGAAGCTTGCTGAACTTTATTGTCAGCAAAAGCCCGTGTCTTTACTCGTAGTGGTAAGTAAGCCGAGGCGGCAAGGCAACTCGTTGATATTCCGGATAAACTTGCGGTTCCAGCGGGACACCACATTGACGGAGGTGACATGATTCGAGAAGGCAAGCTACGAGTAGGTGCCGTGGGTGCGTAAGCGGGAGAAAAATTCTAAAAGCATGTTGGACGCAGCAAAGTGCTGTCTGTGCCTCTGATCACCACGTTGGATACAGCGGTCCTGGCATCAGCTTGCATAGGAAATGGTGTGGTGGCAGTGGTTATTGCAGGGGTTGAGCATCTGCAAGTCAGTCAATAGACGGGTTGCCAAGTTGAACCTGCGAGGTCTGGATGGGACCAGCACAGTTGGATGCGGGAGCGGGCCAGGATCGGGGACATGGGCGTTCGGATGAGCTGCTTTGTTCGAGTCTCCAGCCTCCCAGACCAGGCACGGATGAAGGGGACGGCTCATTGAGTGGAGAGGAAAGATGACGGTGTCAGCCCTGTGGGATTGACCAAGTCAGACTGATCCTTGAAATATCGACTGTCGGTGAGAAGGATGATATCTGAGCCTCTGAAGGCAAACAACAACCCATTATCGGATGGCCCGAAACCTAACGAGGTTTCTGATGGTAAAATGCAAGACGGCGACAGTAGGTAGAGCATGAGAAAGCTCCTGGCCATGCTTTTCACTAAGGGAGCTTATCAGAGATGGACTTGTAGCCCAGACACATAGACGATGCCGACTTGGCCGTTGGATGGAAACATTGTTGGTGTACGGACGGGGAGGTGAAGAAAGAAAGGTGGAAACGAAATAAAGTGCCAAACGGCGTCGAAGGAAGGTGGAGTGACAGCTAAGTCTATTTGGTTTAGCGTTGATGAGGTAACGTAGATACAGACCAATCGTAGCTTCCAATCTGGGAAGGCTGGAGGTGTGGATAAGCACGGACAGAAAAGACCCACTATTGCCCATTTTACCCCTCTTTCCCTCTCTAGGATTAGGTCATTGAGCTATACCTAAAATGGGATGGCTTCCATGAGCAGTCCCTCCCATAGGGCGGGAGCACGTTTCCCCTGTTCCTGAGCTAACCTCCTTCCGCCTTAGCTCATCTCTATTGTCACTCACTCAATCACTCATTCACTCGCTCATCTCCCTTGTTCCTGGTCATCTCATCCTGCTGTGCTGACACCTCCGGACCTCCTCTCATGGTCACTCACGCTTTCTCATCAGGCTTCAGTATTTCTCGGTCTAGCCACTCAAATGACTTACGACTACACAAGGATTGCACAATCTGGGCGGTGGCGAGCAGAGACATCTCCTCTTCAGCACCAGCAATCAGATGTGCCGCGATGAAAGACCGGCCAAGGATCAGGTCCCTGCCGGGTCGAAGTTCCAATCCTTCAATGACACTGAGATATCTCGCCACGAGAGGCTGCTCGTGCTGACTGTTTTTAAGTCGTGACTTGCTGCTCGTCAGCAATACGACTGTAGAGTTGGAAACAGGTCTACGAGGATGAGAAGTATCTCATGCTCATGGCTTCTTGATTCGGGCGCACCTCCAAGATGGTCTCGTGGAACCAGCCATCGAATCAATAATCAGACGGCTCTACCTAGACACACAAAAGTCTAGACAAGATCGTCATCCATTGGCACTCTTGAATCGTGCTGCAAGGTTCACCAGTGGCACCTGCTGTGCTACCCGGGCTTCTTGTCGGTCTCACCCGCTGCAATCGACCGGGCAATCACTATCCCAGAAACAAAAAGGCAAGATCGTTGCTCTGGAATTGGCGGCCGAGTATCCGCAAGGGGCAGGCGGAAGTTGCTTCCCAGCTTTTCACCAGTCGCACATTGATCGGGTTTCCGGTTCATGTTTATATCTTTTGCCACAAGCTGGCAATCGACCAACTGGATTTTTGTCGTACCTGGCGTGCTGGTCATCCGAAAGCAATATCGTCTGCATATCTGGGTCGATGATCTTCAATCTTCTTCCCCCATGCCGGACCTCGACAGTTGCAGGCGCTTCGCATCCCGCATGTCTGCCACCCTCCCGCTTCCCGGCCATGCTTACTTAGTAGGCTAGGCTTTAAACTTACGAAAATTTGCCCGTTACGTTACCTCTCGTCCCCACCACTTGGTGATGCTCAAGACCTAGGCCAGGCAATATTGCACAAAGCACTAAGTCTTCGATCCTGGCGTGCAGCTCGACGGTCAAATTTTGCGCAAGAGGGCCAAAGGCCAACCGCTCAGGGCCTCCATCTAAGCAAAAGTCCCTTGTATGTGCATCGGTCTTGGCCCTTGCTAATGCCACCCGCCCCTCTCCCAACCCAAGGACGGCAGAAACGGCCGGCCGATGCCGCCCCATGGCCGGCCGACCTCACCCCATGTGGCTCAGGCGCAGATGGGGACGAAGTCCGGCAAAACGTGCGCACCTTCCTCTGAGATCAATCTGTCTTACTCTACCTCACTCTTCGAGCCAGAGTCTCGGCATTTATGTCTTTTCTTAGGCCTTTCCCTCACCTGCGGTCACGCCTGTCTTCCCCGCCATGCTAACGTAGATTGAGCTTACACGGTCAGGTCATATCTTCCGAAAGTGGCATCCAGTGATGCTGCTGCAAGATTCTCGCAATGATTTGGCGTCGCGTATCTTGTACTCGGTATATGTACACGAAAGCTCTTTCATTCAGCTGCATGGTCAATTCCTCTCGGGACGCGTACCCAAGCAGCCAAGTTACGAGCATCACATCTCGCTCCCGCTTGGTGCCAGTCTTCTTGGAGCCGGAACTGTTTGCCGTTGTTGTAGCGACCTCTTTGACCGTTCATATGGCCTCTGCCTGCCTTTCGAGGAAACAGCTTGCCAACCACGGCCAATACCCCTGCCGTCATCTCTGCAGGCAGGACTAGGGTCCTGGTGGGCCGTCACACCCCTCCTCTAGTGTCCACATCCATCGGCTCTCTCGCCTCTTGTGCTCTATTGCCTTCGTCCCGATCTTGTATTTGCCAATGGCCATCAAGCGAAGCCTCATGGCAGAGAATATCGTCCCCATTCACTCCGACTGCCGTCCGAGGCACGCCCCTCCAGTATGTGGCACATCGACACACGAGAGGCGACGGGGCCTAGAGCTTAGCTCCCCATGTCGCTGGGTTCCTTCGTCATCCTGTTTCCCTGCCTCTCCATTGTGCTGTTTACTTGACCAACACCCTCCTTCCTTGCCTCATGGGTTGAGCTGGCGAGATGCCCAGCCTATAGATCGCCCACCTTTGTCAACACCATCTCGGACGGAGGTCCCGCGGAACGGACACTGCGTTACGTAGCTTACGAGGTACGGACTGCTTTCTCTGGCTAGAGCTTGCGGGGAACCTCATCCTGCTGTTGACGGGAGCCCTCCTCATCTTGATCCTGAGCTCAGGTAAGGCTGCCTTGCCAACTCAGCTCTTCAGCCTCCCGTCTCCCCATTGTACATACTTATGAGCCCCCAGGTACCATCCTCAGCTTCTTTGAGTCTGTTCTGCCCCCAATCTCCAACTGGCACTCGTTCATGTGTGTTCAGCTTTGACCTGCGGCTCTCCCACACTCGTTAGTCCATTGTCGCAACGCGGCCAGCTTGCATGCTGCATTGATACTGGGCACTCGGGATACCATAGTCTCTCGTTCGTCAGAAGCTCACGGCAATGCGTTGGACATCACTTCTGGCCTTCGGGGCCTTGGCCGCCAGTGTCACAGCACAAGACGGCGGAGCAGTATTTGCGAGACAGAATGATTCTTATGCTGAGCCGTCTGGCGCATACTCGGTTGCCCCTCTGCCAGAAGCCTCATCTTCGGCTTCACCTCAGCCTTCACCCTCGCCATCTCCCTCACCTGAACCTCAGCCGTCATCGGAACCGGCAGCGACGCCCTCGGCCTCGGCTACCAAGGAGCCCGTCGCAGAACCGGCTTCTTCAGTTGAGGCCCAGCCCGCTCCCACAACCACCAGCGCCGACAAGAAGTCGCCAGACTATGGCACCGATACCGATGACTGTAGCCACTGGGCCTCTAAGTGCCCCTGGGGACAGACTGTGACCGTCACCGAGAAGCAGGTCTCGACTGTCACGGAAAAGCAGATCTCGACCTTGACCGTTGAGAAGCCGGTTGTTTCCACGTAAGCTGCCTTCCCCCAAGGAATCCAGGAAACGATATCCCAGATCCTGACTGACCTCAATTAGCCTCACGATCGTCTCCAAAGAGACTGTGTTCACCACGCAAGCCTTCACTACAACAGACTACGAGACCAAGACAATTGTGAAGGTTTCCTCCTACCCTGTGACTACCACAGTGGCTCTGTAAGTATAGGAACCTTCCCGCGAACATCCCGAGCATTTTCAACGCGACCAAGCCATATCCGGCTTCTTGTTCTCTTCTATCTCATCTTCAACGACCCCAAAGTCGTCAACGCTTGCTCTATACGGCAAAGACGCTTAG
Source organism: Colletotrichum acutatum (assembly GCF_030867785.1). Classification (NCBI taxonomy): domain Eukaryota; kingdom Fungi; phylum Ascomycota; class Sordariomycetes; order Glomerellales; family Glomerellaceae; genus Colletotrichum; species Colletotrichum acutatum. The sequence goes on from NW_026849065.1 coordinate 125,800, forward strand.
TTGAAGAGAGACGAAGAGAGGGTGACGGGACGAAATATAGACGACAAGGATCGCGGGTCTGTGGCTTGCGACTCTGCATTTCCCAACCCTCCCTCGACTTCTTTCCCCGTCTGTCACATGATGTGGTGGAGCCTGGGAGAACATTAGCTAACTTGCCTCAGTTGCGATCCTATAGATGCCCCTGTTCCAACCACCTCTGCCGTGCCAACGTATGGAGGTGGCTATGGCAGGAAGCGAACTCTTCAGCAAGTTTGCCGGACGACCACGACCACGATTTGGAAGACGAGCACGACAAAGGTTACGGAACTTGTCCCAGTTCCAACCACGATCGTACAAACGCAGAAGCAGACAATCCAGCTCCCTCCGTCCATCGAGACGCAACAGGTCACGCAGACGCGAGAGGTCACTGCCACTCGGATTCATACCTCCGTCTCGACCTTGATCTCCACTGTAGTTTCGACCGAGGTCATTCCAACGACCGTGATATCAAGCAAGACTCAATACGTGACCACCACTTACACGACGTTGAAGACCTACTATATCACGGACACCATCACAGAGACTCAGAAAAAGCCAACAACGATCATTGAGACCAAAGAGCGAACCGCAACAATCACTCAGCCTGTGACTCGGACGGCTACTCAGATTTCAACGACCACAATCATCTCGACCCTCGTGTATACGACAAGCATTCCGTACACTATTACCTCTGATCACACAATCACCAAGACTTCCTACTCTGTGTCAACTTTCACTAGTCTCGTGACCTACACTTCACCAGTGACCATTACTGCGTCTTACACGGAATTCCAAACAGCAACGGCAACGGCCACAAGAACCGCAACTGTCACGAATAAAGAGACAGAATACTTGACTTCTCTGACAACGGTCTTCGTCTCAACGACCCTCTTCGAAACTCTCACTCTTTCGACAAGTTATCCAGTGACTATTCCCATAACAGTCACCAACGACAGGACTATTCGAGAGACTTTTTACTCGACTGTCGTGGAGACTTCTGTGAGAACGATAGTTTCTTCCTATCCAATCACTCGAACGGTCACGCAAACCTCACCTCCGCAGACCGTCACTCAGCCTGGTTCAACTGTGACTCTTCCGCCAGTCACAACTACGACGACGATTTCTGGAGAGGCCGTCACGATTACCTTGCCTGCTTCTACCATCACAATTCCCGTAACCGCCACTATTACAGGACCCGGGGAGACGTTTACCTTGCCACCCGAAACGGTTGTCACTACGATTGCCGGTGAAATCACGACTCTCACCCTGCCAGCATCTACAATTACTCTGCCGGGAGTCACAGATGTCATCACCGTCACACCTCCTCCTGCAACCATCACGCTTCCCGGATCGACTGTGGTTTCGACAATTGCAGGCGAGCTAACGACAATCACCTTACCCGAAACCACATTGACTCTGGTCACTACTCAAGTGAACACGGTCACTCTGCCTCCCTCTGTGACGACTTTGCCTGGTTCAACGATTGTGACTACGGTCGTCGAGACTGCGCCTGCATCGACATTGACCATCACTCGCGACGGTTCGACAATAACCAGCATCGCGCCAGGGCCAACATCTTTCGTCGTTTCGACCTTAACGTTGCCTCCGGTCACCGTTACCTTGCCACCTTCAACGGTCACAGAGATCACGGCTTGCCCGGCCCCAACGAACACTCCCGGATCGAACTCGGCGGCCGAATACAACCCGAGGTCCAATCTGACATGGGGCTGTCAGCCCGGATATGTCTGCAACCCTCCCAAACCGGCCGGTTGTAGCCTGTGGGCAGATCCGCCAGCAGACGATTATGTCTGCGCTCCGCAGAACTGTATTCCAGCACCACCTGTCACTCTAGCAAATTGGAAGGAGAACGAGACAAGCTACTACCCAGTGAACGACGGATACTTCAACTTGAACCCCAATGCCTTTGGCCTTCCCTTTGACATCTTTGAGTACGAGGTAATCGTTTCTAAGGTGAAGGGTAAGAAGGGACACAAGAAGACGACCATTACGACTGGCAACTGGGCTTCAGCCACGGAGTTGACTCATTTCCCCCCGCCTGCTCAACCCACAATTACCCCTTCCCCTGTCCCTACATCCTCTGCTGAGATTGGCAAACATGCCTACAAGCATAAGCAGGAGGGCAAGACCTACGAGCGCCGTGCTTTCTTCGGCAAGCGAGATGTCACGATCGCTCCTGCCATCTGCTTCGACAATTGCAACAATGTATATATCGAGGTTCAGACCGTGGGCAAAAACCCTCAAATTTGCTTAGCGGGTTCCGCCTTCCAGATGAACCTCGAGACTTGCAGGCAATGCGTGATAGACAACGCCGATGACGGGAAGGAGACTCTGCGTCTTTACATAGAACCACAATTCCAGCAGTGGCTAGTATACTGCACCGGCGAGGCACCGCAGACTTCGTCTTCCGCAACTATCCTGCCACCCCAGAGCCAAGCAAGCGGTACAGCGACACTCACGACAGCAAGCCAAGGGGCCGGCTCTAGTGATACGTCGGCCGTCCCTATTCCGGGGTCAACCACAACCACTACTGCTGAGGTGTCTATCACGATTACATCTACTCCCACTCCCACGCCGTCTCCTAGCACGAGCGCGGCAGCGTCTTCTACACCCTCAACCGCCAGCACAGCAGAAAGCTCTCAGTCGCCATCCAGCTCTGGCCCTTCGGTGTCTCCCACGCCATCTGACACGACCTCCGCGGCGACGATTAGCCCCGGAACCACTGCCGTGACTTCCAGCCTTTCAACAGTGACATCTGCTGCTATTTCCACAGGTTCTACTTCTGCTGGAACTCCCTCTTCGACTGGAAGCGTCTCCTCGGGTTCTCCAAGCGCTTCGAGTGCCTCAGGTACTTCAAGTGCTTCGAGTTCCGCGAGCGGGTCGAGTGCTCCAGCAAGCGCCTCATCACCCTCCACGGCAACTTCATCTTCGGCATCATCAGCGCCATCCGGAACAGCGACAAGCGGTGCCGGCTCGAGTCCGTCGGCTTCAAGCTCCTCAGACTCCGCGTCTGCCGGTCCAACCACCTCAGCCGGATCAGCATCCACAGCAACTGGCGGCGCTGGAGGCTCTACATCCGAAACCTCGGCGCCATCCTCGACTGTGTCTTCTCCAAGCACCACTTCGACAGGCCCCGTCACAGCTGCAGCAGTCAAGCCTGCCACCTCCACCATCCTCGCCATACTGGCGCCATTCATGATTCTTCTACTCCTCTAATTCGTACTCGATCCTTCTGAACATTATATAAGATTCTTCTTCGTGGGTTTATACAATTGGCGGTAAAAGTTCATCATCCTATTCTGCACATTCCTTCCCAAGGTCCTGGACCAACATCATATTTGGCGTCTTATGAGAAAGGGACTTATGATTTGGCTTCTTGCCAACGAATTCACGACACTCCTTAAGATTAATGAGTAATTGGCATCATTTGGCGGGCATTACTTTTTGGGCAATCTTGCATAAATACTTGATGGAGGATATTTTTCTTTTGGTTATGATACCCTTACGCTCCTTTACGACGCGGCTTTGAGGGCTTTGAACCTTCACACAGGTACGATGAAAAGCTCGGCGCGGCTCGATGCGACTTGGAGGATAATGAATTTGGTGATTTGCAACTGTTAGAATTATGATTTAGGAGGGAACGTAATGAGTCGGGGCACTGAATGAGGCAAGGCGGCCTCCTCAATACCCGGATTGTGTTTGAGATATCCAATGCAATAATTTGTGCTTTCCTACTCGACGCATTTTGAAGCTCCTTGTAACGAGTCCTTTTATTTGTGAATCACGTGTGAAAGAGCCATGTGCTCCAACATTGGGAACCGTTGGTCGTGCCCATGTCTTGCTGGGCATGGACAATGTGGTGCCTTACGATGCGACCAACGATACTCGTTGTCTAACGTCCATGCATCTGCTGTCGCCTTCGACCTCATCCATATCTTTTCAAACACCGTGCCCTCGTACTCCAAAGTTTGACTTCGTGTTTAGGCAGAACTCATCCTATCTATATTTACATACATAAATCTAAACATATAAGCACTCGCTGACGCAGACTTTGAGCAACCCGGCCATCGACGGGCGAATGCTTCCCACAAACTCCAGACGACTCCGAAGCGCTCAACATAACATCATGAAAGTACTGTCCATAGCTTCCCTCCTCTTCGTCCTCATGTTCCTCTTCCCAAGTCTTGCGTCAGCCTGGGAGCTCACGTCTGTCCAGGTCCCACTCATCATCTCCTCATGGCTAGGCAGCAGCAATGCGACCCCGCGCGTTCCTCAATTCCTTCTCGACACGGGTCATCCGTGGCTCACCACCCACGCCCGGGAGATCTCCAGTCTTCAGGACGCGATATCATTTATTTGCAAACTCTCTACCGCCGAAGCTCAATCTAAAGATGGCGGCGGCGTTGCGGTTGGCGACAAGAGCGGGGAGCTGCGCGAACGCCTCGAGGTACCGGCAGACCTCTTCCACCGGCTCGAAATCAGAAACACCCGCGTCGGCGTGAGCCGCTACGGCTGGAAGAATGCCCGCGAAAGGCTCAATGAGATGAAGGCGTGCCCAAGAGCACTCGCCGAAGTTCACGAGTTGACGGTTAACGTATGGATCCATACGGGAATGGGGTGGCAGACCTTGGGCGATACCTGGGACACCCTCACCGCGGAATCGACGCTTCCCCCAAAGACCCTGCCGGCTCTATTTTGCGAGGTCATGGGGAAGATGAAGAATTTGAGTATGATCGAATGGATGGTTCGAGGCGTCGACGAGAATGCGGCCATCGGAAAGGCCTTCATCGAGGACCGGACGCGCTTGCCTGGTGTGAAACATCTCGTGTCGACCATGAATGCGCCTTGGCTTGTTGACGCTTGCCCTTCGCTGACCTCTCTCGAAGTGAAACGCGATGATTTCGTCTGGGGAGAAGCTGCGCACACGAGGGATGTGGCCTGGTTCGCTGCCGCGGGCAGACTCAAAGACCTGAGAAAGCTTGATATGGGAGACGTCGAGTGGACGGGCACGATGACCGATCGTAAGTATTTTGGGGCGGGAGCTTCCATATCAATTTCGATTCGCTAATCTGTAGCGTGATAGGCGTACTTCAAGATACCCCTCACATTGGAGAGCTCCATGTAGGTGCTCCAGCCTGGGACCTCAAATATAGATCCATGAACCGGGGAGACTTGCTGCGGGTAGGTGAACCTCCTTCGTCTTCCGTCCATCCTTCATCCCTCGAGGATTGATTCTCCCACGTCGTGCTGATCAAATGACATATTGCGTACCAAGGATCTTGTGAAATCCCTCTCTCTTCTTCCCGACCTCACGCAGCTTCACCTCCCGCAGTCCTTTCAACTGAATCTCGGCTACGACGGGGGATCGATGTGCGGAAACGCATACATGGGCGAAAACGGTGCCGATTATCGGCGCAGCGACATGGCTCAAGGCCTTAAGGCAACGGAATCGGCTGGGAAGATAGTCCGGCAGGAGTTTCCGGGGTTGAATGGGGTCCACGTCGGTGCGTTCTACGGGGACTTCATGACAGATGTTGAGGGAGAGCAGGTAATTGTCTGGGATTGGACTGGAAGGGTGGACGAGTGGTTGGACGAGAAGCAGATGGCTATCAATTTCGACGATGAGCCTTGATCCAGGTCATGCAGGGGCGATCACAACCCAACCGACGGAGCTTGTGACTCACGGTACATACAGCCGTGTCTTCTCTATTGAAATTGTAAACGGCATGTCGAAACTCAACACATCATCACTACACGACTAATCGTCAACTTCCCCTGCGCTTGTCATCTCGTTCAGATCGTCCAGCTTTTGTAAAGCTTACTATTCCATCCCGCGGAAAAGCACGATTCGCCACCAGTAGGGCCTTTCTTGTCCTATACACTGAAGAGCAAAGTATGTCTTTACGAAGAAGGGAAACGGCGACACATGATCAGAAGTGAACAGTCTCCAATCTGGCGGCTTCTTGCTGCTCACACTAAGATTTCTTAACTATGAAATGGGCACTCTCCAGAACGATTTGGTGGGATTTTGAAACCTCAAATCCTCATTTCATTGCTTTGTAAACTATATAATAATGCTAAAACTTGGGGGTACCTGCGAGATCCCTTGTTCTCTCCCAGTCCATATCGTGGCGCGGGGACTCGTCCAAATCATGTGCGGATGGTTTCGATCCCATGCCAAAGGGGGATGACTTCGAATAAGATGACGGCTTTTGTCCGTAGTTGACAGCCTGGTGTGATAAATGTGAGCAATTATGATGACAAAAGAGATGAGATGCCGGGATTGAGTGGGTGATGCTTACCATGCGAATAGTCTACCGGTAGGACAATCGTAGATCACTCATCATTCTGCTGCGGAAAAGCTATCTTGGTCCGGTTCATGAACAGGATCATCCAAGATCACGATGGGGTTGGATCTGGATCCATCGTCACCAGGATCGTCTTCGAGCTCAATGGGCTTGGAAATTGAACCATCATATTCAGGATCGGCTTCGATGACGATTGGGCTGTCTTTGCAACCATCTGGACCAGACACGTCATCCAAAATGATCGGACGAGACCAAGAACCGAGCAGAGGCCCTTTTCGAAGTAGTCGCTTGACAGGTGGTTTGGCAGGCCGAACCGCAATCCTGTGTTTGATGCTTCTCGGAGCAATATCCTCTGATGTGGAGTCAGTGACGGATAGGAGACCACCAGAAGTTGGGAGACTTGCGTTTGATAGGAGCCATCTTTGTCAGGAGAAGCCCTGGGAATCCGTGGAGAGATTTGGGGGACCGAGAAGGAGACCTTCGTCCAGAGAGGAGGTTGAAAGAGAAACGAAAGATGATCTTCGTCCGGAGACGAGGTGAGAAATGAAGCGAAAAAGTGATCTTCATCCAGAGAAGAATTGGGATGAGAAGCAAAGGAGGATTTCCGTCCGGGGGAAGATGTGAGAGAAGAAGCGAGAGAATTCCACAGAAGACGTGGAATGAGGTGGCGAGCGGGGAGAAGGTCATCTGCTTGCCCTTTGGCAACTGCTTGAAGTCAGAATGGGAAAGAAGAAGGCAATTTCCGTGGTTGGATCCTTACCGAATGGATGGTGTTATCTGGGACGTACTCATGTACTCTGCCAAAACAGCAGGCACAGGCAGGGAACCCATGGTACGTAGACATCTGGACAGCAGACTTGGGAAAGAGCAAGAAACTCAGGATCCAGCTGAGTTACCAAGGGAAGAATTCTTAGGGAAGGTAGGTACTGTGGTAAATGATGATGAGTACGCTTGTTATCGACGAGAAAGATTCAGTTGTACTCACATTAGGTAGGTAGTTTCATAGGTAAGAGGTCTCATTCGTGCCAGGTTGCCTAGCCCCTCTGTCTACGGCGGAAGAGCGCGTCGCGTGGCATAGGTCCTATCAGGTAGTTCAGATGGGTGGGAAGGGGAAAAGTTCGAGTATGCTCGATTGGGGGGTGCCCAGGATTGACGGTCCTACTCGACAGGCGGAATGATCAATGTTGCTCTGCTGGAAATAGACTGCGTTGAGAAGCTTCGAGGGACATTTGAAGACGTGTCAATGACTCCGATGTATCGAAAGGGAATATTCCATAGTCAATCGTGAATTGAAATTTGAAATTTTGGAATTTAATGCCTTGAGAGGCTAGGCCTCCTGGCGACGAAGTGAGATGATGAATGGGGGGGAAAAAAAAGGAAGGATGAGAGAATCCAGAGGTCGGCTCAAGGAAAGAGATATCAAGCCGGAGAGGCCTGGAAAAGAGTGGGACCGAGCTCCTACCTTGGAGGCAGGTACGAGGGCGCGTTCTTCCGATCTGCCTGAGAATTGATCCGAAAGGCGTAAGGTCCAGTATCTACGGGAAGGAGGGAGCACGGAGGTGGGATCTGAAGTGAGGAAGTGAGGAAGGCGCGAGCATCTCAGGGAGGAACGAAGGAAGGAGGCAGTCACCGGGTTCGAACCTCGGGCTGTTCAAGCAGGCCCTTACAGCATCCCAGAAGATTATTTGGACGACCTCGACGGTGAGATTCAGACTGTTGGCGATTTGATGAGGTCAGACAAGATGGACCAGATAGTCAGGCCTCATACTCATCCATGAATCCAAGTGGCCTTCACAAGGTAGGCTAAGGTTGCCACCACCACCACCAACCAACCAACCAGCCAACCAACCAGCCAACCACCACCGAGAAACAGAAAATGGGATAGAAATCCATTGGAGAAGTGCATGTATACCATGTTCATTGATCATCTGTTCGCTTCTTCACTTCGTAAAGTACATTATTATCCCATGCAATCACGACTCGCTAGCCTTCCGCTGCTTCTCCCGAACCGAATTGATGGACGAGCTGATGCTAGCCTTGGACGAAGAGTGCCTCAACGACCTCTCCGCCACAGACTCGGCACCAGAGCCGCTATCCCCACGGCTGATACTTCCCTCCCTCGCCAACGGCGACGAGATATCAGGCGTGACAGACCTCGACTCAATGTTGGGACGCTTCGCCTTGGTCAACGTCTTCTTCCTCCGCTTCTCCGATGCATTGGACCCGGTGCTGGCCTTCCTACTAACAGTACCATCTCCATCGTCGCTCGTCGCGGCCACGGACGGCGCAAGGCTTCGGCTCGAGCTCGTCGAGCTGCGGCGGTGCGCGCTGGTAGTGCTACTACGGCGTCTATGCTCGCGCTCGATGGCGGCGGCGCGGGGGTGCATCGTCGTCTTCTCGGGCGACTGCTGGCGCGCGGGCGGCGGGCCGGCCTTGTCGATGCGGTGCCACGGCAGCCACCAGAACATGCCCCACCGCTGCTTGGCCACCTGGCGGTCGCGTGCTGCGAGCTTCTTCTGGATGAGGGCGCGGCGCTCGTTCTCCTTCTCCCAGTATTCGGTGCGATAGATTTCCCAATTTTCTCTAAATGTAGGCGTGAACGGCTTCGCGAGCAGGAGTAGCTTGACGTAGTCTCCGCCTGGGGCGAGATCCTCCTCGTGGCCTCCTTTTTCTTCGTCTTCGAGCAGGACTGGCAGCGTTGGGTGGCTGTCCGCGGTGAGGCTCAGCTCCTTTTCGACTTCGCGCAGGATGGATGGTTCGACGTAGCGGTAGGACGAGCTGGCGGTGTGGGAGAAGAGTCCGTAGGTCAGGAAGAAGCCAATGGTGGAGAGAAACTCGGCCCACCAAGGTCTTCGGATAATGACCAGCTTAGAATTGAAACCTCGAAGGCCTCTGTTGGAGATGGCGAACCAACGGCGTGGCCACCTGATTCCTCGCTCCCATATTCCTGTAGCCCATACCAGTATCGCGGTCATGACACCTCCCATGAAGCAAATCTTCTCGAATGTTTCGACACCCCAGTACACAGAGCCACCAACTCCACGTCCATCCTCGCGCGGGGCGAAGAAGAGAGCATAACCGAAACCGCTGATCCATGCGGTCAGCAACGTGAAGAAGAATGTGTGATGACGGCGGCGGGCGCGAAGCTCGAGATACTGCGCGCGGAGGGAGGCTTCGAGGATGAGAAGGTTCAGGTAGATCATGGACGGGGAGCTCGGGGTATGGATCAACGGGTCGCCTTGCTTGCCAGAGTCGGGGACGACGCCGGTGGTGCCGACGGCGGCCTTGGGCTCTTTGCCCGGCGGCGGGGCGCCCTTGACCAGCGAGTCAAGCTCGTCGGCCATGGTCGCGGTAGGGAAACCTGTCGTCGCTCGGAGGGGATTTCAAGCTTTTCGGTGGTGGTGCTGCGGCGGTCAGGTCGCTTTGGGACGGAGAATCAAGAATTGGAGGGGCCTCGGCAGCCGCAGTCAGCAGCGGTCTGCAGACATGCGCGGTGGTCGGGGGGCGGGGGACGATGATGCGAAGCTGCAGGTGGACGGAGCGCAGGTGTGCAGAAAGGGGTGAGCAACAAGCAAAATAAAGCTGCTTTAGCTGCACTGCTCTTTGGAGGTGAGAGCTTCCTGCGTGTGTGCGTTCTGCTGGTGTTCGAGAAGCAAGGGCGGAACTGGAATCTGTCGGTGGTCAGATGTCAATCCAGGCCGGCCGGGTATGATTCAGCTGGCGGGTTGGGGGTGGAAATTCCGCTCCGCCTGGCGGCAGGTGTGGACAGTGGGACGTCATAGGAAAAAGAGGCGGGGTGGCCCGAGCGTGGGGTGTCGGAACCAGCGCGATAAACGATTGCGATTACGATAAGGCTTGTTGGGGACGGAGCTGAGTGCCTTACCTTACCTTACCTTGGTGAGAGCTTGACACGTGCAAATCGGTTGAAGATTTGACGATGGACAGGGCTTGATTTAATATGCGCAAGCGACTTGAAAAGCCAAGGCTAGTGAGCTGCTCAGGGATATGCAGGGCCCCTATTGAGTACAACGGGCAATGGAGTACAAGGTTGCTCAGCTCTGGCTTGTCAGCAAAATGCTCATTTCCACCGCTTTCCCACACAATTTGTAGAGACCCTGAGTGCATATTGATGCCCCATTGTGTGGGAGACACTGCACTGAGAAAAGATGTTTCCACGTCCATGCTTTTATTTTGAGCCTTAGAGTTGAAACATTTTCGACGAGCTAGAGAAGGAAGTTTCGTCTCTTCTTCAACTGAACTGAATTACGTTCTTCATGCAGGTCTCATGCAAATATTGATAGCATACACCGGACAGATGCTGGGTACGGAGTACAGGTGTATGGTCATGATCCGCCCACGATTCCCCAGCCACGATGCTGTCTCAATTGACAGCCCCATTCAGATTGTTGCCTACATCGAGTAAGCGTCTCTATGATTGCGTAAGGTCCTGGAGGGAAATTGCACCGTCAGCTCCAGGCTTCAGCCCTGAATGCATCATCTGACTAGGCCATCTACGAATTTCTCCAATGTACTTGTTAGTAGTCAGCAACCAAGCCACATGTCTACCGGGAAATCGGAGGCTTGTTTTGTCTCTTACCGCCGACACGGCTCAATGCAACAGCTGCCCCCACTCTTCTACCCGCCAAACTCCGAGTGCTAAGTCCATGAACCGATCCGCATCCCGCTTCTGGGGGGGCACGTTGATTTCCCCTTGGTGCTAAGTTCTTTCTCATGTTCCTCACACAATGACCCCTGCCTGCTTACGCCCCTGTCGCTCAACTGCTCAACAAGCTTGTCGGTTTTTTACGGAGCCGTTGACATTCCGGCCGGGGCACCTGGCTTGTCTCTCATCGAACCCTCCCACCTTTTTGCCCACCGTCATCTTTTGTCCACCCCTCTGCCACATCTCCGCGTCACCACTGCCCTGCACAACGGTGTCTCCGTCCTTCTTTTGTTACTGCACCTGCCTAGAACTTGGGAGGATTGCTAACCCGGCGTTAACTGCATCTATCTATCCCGCTCCGTATAGACTGCAGCCCCCCCCCGTCCGCATTCTTTGCTGACTGATGAGTCGTCGCAAGTTTCAGAACATCCGCGCTCCGGACACACACCTCCGCCGCCCGCGGCCACACTGAACTGACGCCTTACGCTACCCGTACTTTATTTTGCGACTTTTGTATATAGACGGTTGGCCCCCGTCGCCACCACCCACAGCAACACCCGGCATGATACACCAACAAACTGCTTCTTCTTTAGTGAACGGGTCGCGACTCAAACTTGCTTCCTCACTAATTACGTCGTCCTCTGCAACTGTCAAATCTCCCGCACCCAGCATACGGGCCTCTACTGAAGACTCCGTCCCTCGCCGATCCCACCAAACCATGGCTGCCGCCGCTGCACCCCCCGCCGCTCCTAATGCGACGACTCGTCCCCCGGGAACCTACTTTCCTTTGGGATACAAAGATGCCGTCTATCAATGGGTAAGCAATTCGAGAAAGTCCTCTAGATCGCGGGGTAACGTTGCTAACAAGAAGTCCGCAGTGGACAAGTGTAACTCCGCAAATGGCCGAACGCAACGTCCTGTCACACATTCCTTACCTCAAAGAAGCCCGCGAAAACGCCTCCCTCGACTCGACCAAGCCCGACCCCTTTGGCCAGCGCGTATGGAAGTCCCAAATGGTCGAGCTCTCTGGCAAGAACCGCGCCCTCAACGAATACTCCATCGAGCGCGTCGGCGAGGAGGTCGACAACAACCTCGTCATCGTCCACGGCTACGGCGCCGGCCTCGGCTTCTTCTACAAGAACTTTGAGCCCCTCTCCCGCCCGAAAGGATGGAAGCTCTACGCCCTCGACATGCTCGGCATGGGCAACTCCACGAGGCCACCGTTCAAGGTCACCGCCAAGGATCAGGAGGGCAAGACCCGCGAGGCCGAGGCCTGGTTCATCGACGCCCTCGAGGAGTGGCGCAAGAAGCGCAACATTGACAAGTTCACCCTCGTCGGTCACTCCCTCGGCGGATACCTCTCCATCGCCTACGCGCTCAAGTACCCGGGCCACCTCAAGAAGCTCATCCTCGCCTCGCCCGTGGGAATCCCCGAGGACCCTTACGCAGTCAACGCAGCCATGCCCGAGCCCGAAGAATCGACTCTTCAAAACGAATTTACACAAGACCAAAACGAGGTCACCAGCAACGGCTCCAACACAACCCCGTCACGAAACGCCAAACCTAACGCACCCAAGCGCCCACTCCCAGGCTGGCTCGTCTGGCTCTGGGACGCAAACGTCTCCCCCTTCAGCATCGTCCGCTTCACCGGCCCGCTCGGTCCCCGCTTCGTCTCCGGCTGGACCTCCCGCCGCTTTAACCACCTGCCCCAAGAAGAGTCCCAGGCGCTGCACGACTACGCCTTCTCCATCTTCCGCCAGCGCGGCAGCGGCGAGTACGCCCTGCCTTACATTCTCGCCCCCGGCGCCTTCGCCCGCAGCCCCATGGTCAACAGGATAGACGGCGTCGGCCGCCAGGTCATTGAGAAGAGCACGGGCGAGAAGCTCAGGGAGACGGGCGTCCCCATCGTCATGATGTACGGCGAGAACGACTGGATGGACAAGAAGGGTGGCGTCGCGGCGGCCGAGAAGCTGAAGCAGGCTAGGTTGCAGGCGCTGCTCAACGGCACGGAGGAAGAGAAGAGGAGGGAGAACGGCTCGGCAAAGGTTATTGAGGTTTCCAAGGCGGGTCACCACCTTTACCTCGACAACGCTGAAGAGTTTAATGACTACATCCTCAAAGAGATGGAGGATGTCCAGAAGAGCAAGCTATAGAAATTGGCTCGCGGACATTTCGAGAGGGGAGTGATTGGTGAAAATATGGGCAAGCTTCACAGCCTTGCCAGCCAGAGAAGCATGTTTTTTGAGGCGTTTTTCGGGGGTTGCATTGCATGACAACAGATCGAGCCTGTATACGGCCGACGGGAATATCCAGTGGGAGCGTTTGGCTTGGCATAATAGAGTCTGTTCAACCGGCTTATCTAGATGAAGAATACAATTACAGGACAATTCATTCAAACACAGCTTCTAATCTCCATTGTGAATCACATACGCCTTTGAGACTCGCGGGATCCGAGTGACATTTCTTTGTCTGGACGCATCCCAAAGAGAGACCGGGACCGGCTCCCGCACTTGATCAGCCCCACGTACACCGGTCGATGTCAACTACCTATAGAGGGAAGAATATGACGAACAAGCTCACTTATTTTGTAGGAAACATGGATCAATCCTGAGGGCGAGCATCGCAACCTATTTCCAACTGTTGCTCATGTTCATACTAGCATGTCTTTGACATGCTCAAGGCTCACAACTTCTAACACATGATATAAGTCTCGATTTCCTCGAGCAACCTACTCCTATCCTCGAAGTTGTCATGCTATCTTTTATGGAATGAAACATATAGCGGCATCTTCGACAACCTCTCCCAAGTTACACGTGATCCAACACTGCCGAACTGTCGTAATGAGTCTCAAAACCTCCCCCTGTTTCTCACGATCGTCGTGCCGACCTCGTGATCCGCCCCGTCGTCTCAACTTCTCAACTCACGTGTTGACCTAGGCGAGCGAGGCCGAGAATCACTTTTCGAATTATTCGATAGCTGCGTGACCGTTCATCTAATATTGTTTGCTCGCTTAAGGGCGTCAAATGAGCGGCCTCTGAATAGGCGGTCGAACGACCGAACAACCGCCCTCCCCCCTTTTCCATATAAAATTCCCCCATTCACCCACCCGTCAAGATACTCTCACTCTTGTTTTCCTGGCCATCATTTTCTTCACTCAAAACACTCTTACCAATTTCATCAAAGGTTCGTTCTCGTTATCCACTCACGCCAGTCAAGCCAGTATCTGGGATACTCCTTGACTAGCAAACACCCTTCACTTCTCCCTTCGCGGCATCGTGACTCTACGTCGTCCAGAGCAAACATCACAACCAGTCATCAGCCTCTCAGCCTTGCTTCTCACAACTTCGCCAAAAATCGAAGCCTTCATAGCTCCCACGATCCGTCGCAGAACACTACTCAACAACTTCATCATGTCCGGCCCCTACAGCCAGTTCCTGGATCTCGACAACACCCGGGATCCATACGCCTTCGAGGATCCAGACATCTTTCAGGACCCAATCCTCAACGACATGTCTCTGTTCGGCCCGGACGAGTTCCAGCAGCCATATAACTCTCCTCAGTCGCAGTACCAGTCGCCATACAACCCCCCTCAGTCACAGTATCAGTCGCCATACACCAACAACTTCCAGCCGTCGAACTACCAGTCTCCATACAACAACAACCCTTTCCAGCAACCCATGAGCAACAACGCCTACATCCAACCTCCCCCTCTTCCTCCTCCTCAACAGACGCTCACCGAGACCGCAGAACCCCCCTCCAAACGTCTCCGATCTCGTCATCCAAAGCCCATCCAAATCTCCCCTCGCTCAACAACACCCGACGGTGAACCCCCCTACCACCTTATCCTCTTCTCCCCCCACAACCTCCCAGGCACAGTCTCCTCCCTCCTGACAGCCCACCTTCAAGTACCCCTCTACACAACCCTCGAAGAGCGAACCCGCCGCGAGAACGAAATCAAGCACCTCTTCTCCGTCGACACAAACACAACCCTCCCCCCTCCCTCGCCGCGCGTGAAGAACCACTCAGACCTCACCGACAACTCATCCTCCAAAATCTACAAAATCCGCGCCGCCCCCTCCGCACCAGAAATTACCTCCCTGCCCCCTCAACTCGACCTCGGCAAATTCATCAAAATCGACGACTCCCTCGGTCCCAAAGACGATCCCAGGCGCATACAGGCAATGGACTACAACAACCACCTGGCAGCCTTACGCCTCCGCAACCTCAAGAACCGCAACAACGTCGCCGCGATGCGCAGCCGGAACCGGCGTGACAGGGCAGCGGTGCTCCGCGCCGAGGAGGCGAGTCTCGCGAAGGCAGAGTGTCGGTACTGGAAGGCGAGAGCGATTGCCGCAGGCGCGGATCCCAGGGGTTGGGAGTATTTGCCGGACGTGGCTAAGGAGGCTGTCGCTGCGGATTATCGGATTGATGCGCTGGATTTCTTTCAGGATGTGGGCGAGGTGGCGCCTGCGACGCCCAAGAAGGTCCTGAAGAGGAAGCGTTGAAGAGGGAGAGTCGGAGACGAGAGAGTCGGAGAAGAGAGAACCGAAGAAGAGAGAGTTGTCCTGAGAGAGAGGATTGGGATGTCGCTTCGGCCGGTGCTGTTGGATTATGAATGGACGAGGAGCGGGGTTGCGTGGTTTGGCTTTTCTTGAGAGGACTCTTTGTCGTTGCTTTGCTCTCTTTTTGCGAGTTTTGCATAAGCAAGGAGACTATCCTTCCCGGGGCCTTTTGACAGAGTATTGTATCTGCAGATACCGCAGGAGTTTGATACCCAGTTCTAGGCGTTCACCTGTTTGTTCCTTACTTAGCTCTCCACTCAATACTATAACCCCAAATGAATGAGCTCCACCTTGCAGTGAAACCTAGAATATTCTTAACTTGAACAAATCCGTCTCACTTGTTTACCTTCTTTGGCAGGGGTGGTCGATTACACGGCTGGCTGCATTGAATGAGCGTCACGTAAGGGACCAGAGCACCGTGAGGTTTTGTTGCTTTAGGCTCTGTGGCAGCGTAAGAGTTAGCTTTCAATGTTTGATAGGCATATATGAAAAACCTTCCTGTGTCTCGTGATGGAGTCGAGGACAAGATGGGAAGGAGCCCAGGCATAGGTATCAAAGGTAGGAGACACGTGTGGAAGAAGAATCCCAGGTGTAGACTCGCAATTGTAGGAGTTCACTCAAAATAAAATTAGCTACTAATTATAGCTTGTGGTATCTCTCATCAAACCGTTCAAAACCCAGATCATGACTCTCACTCCAAAACCCGTCTGAGAAGAACTCGGCCGCGTCGTTATTTCCATCTACATCAAAGAACTCCGTTCATTACCAAGTCCGGGTTCAGCTCAAAGATTATCAATGAATTCTCCCCTTTTCAAAACTGTTCAAACCGAAAACTGTTATCCTATCACGTAACACTGGCAGTCCGCCAATATCACGCCTCGTTGACAGACGGCTGAGACCGCGACTTGCTCTCGGCCTTGATACTCCCCATCTCCGACCCATGGCCCGTCGAGACACCATAGCAATCCGGGTCAGAAAGACATCCCTTGATGTAGTAAAACAGCACAATCGTCATCAGGACCCTGACGCACATCTCGTTAGCAACCGCATCACAATCCGCAACCGAGAACAAGGAATGAAAGAAACATACCAGTTCACTGCACCGACGGCAGCAGCACCAGCCATACTACCCCCATACCGCTTCTCCTCCGTAGTCGGCCCAAAACACGTCCCCTGCACACACGTATCACGCAGGAACAACGCCGCGATGCTCGCAGACCACGCCCAGCCCGACAGCCAGAACAGGCAGTTCGTGCCATAGCCGACGAGGACGGCGATGCGGAAGTAGAGGTGCGCCGCGAAGCGCTCGAGGATCATGGCGCCGCCTAGTACGAGGAGAGTGAAGAGAGACTGATCACGACGATTGCGGTTAGTAAAGTGATCTACCTGGCTGATAATTGGGATCGAAGGTTGTTGATTCAGGGTGCGGGAGAGGGGATCGAGAAGTATAAGACATACGACAAAGAGCATGAAGCCCGGCGGCCCGGTATAGCTGCTCGAGTAGGCGCCCAGTAGCGACAGGCAGTACGCGCAGGCAGCGAGGACGGCGAGCGAGAGGACGAGGACGGCGACGCGGACGATGGAGAAGAGGGATGGTGTTGGCGGGGCGCCTTTGCCCATGAGGCCTCTGATGTTGTTTGCGCCCGTCATTTTTTGGTTTCGATTTCTTGGTGCCGTCTTCCTGATTTTCCAATTTCCTTCTTGCTAGACAAGTGACCCGGTGCGTTGGTTGCGTGATTATTCAAATGTTTCGTGAAAGCTTCACTTTTGCGGCGCTTTAGTAGGTATAGGTGTGGGTAGGTATTAAACAGTCAGAACGTCGAAGCCAGCAAAAATAGACACAAGCGAATGTGAATGGACGTAAACAGAATACGCACCACACAGTCAATGAAAAGCCAAATCAACTATCTGCGCGCACGATGGGGGGACGTCCGTTTCCTTATACCTCCTCTCTCCAGCAAGCCCACGTAATAAAGGAGGTGTTCACACTGCCTCCTTCAAACACGCCCAGTCCGTGGTCTTGCATGACAACGGTCCCAACCATATGAGATTTGATCCAAGATCCAGCCAAAACTGCAAGGCCTGCGCCACAAAAATAAAGAGACCACAGAGAGACACCCAGCGCAATAACAACTCCTGGAGAAATCTGACCTAAGAGCAGGGAAAGTCTGATCACAGTCGGCTGAACGACGCTCGGTCGCGGTCTTCGACCACCACCACACTGGCACACCTGTGGGTAGAGGACCAGAATGACGGATGATCGACAGATAGAAAACGCACTTAAAAAAGGGATGCATCGATGCATAAACCACCTTCATTCCCAACATGCAGGGGCCTTTTCTATCTCTACAGCATGTAATTGGCTGACACGGCTGGTTCCTGATTTATGCTCCTTTCGTCACCCCAGTCATCGCGGCAGTGCAAAAGCCCAGACACCACCAAAAAGCACACGCTCGTCGATCACTGAGCTGGGATGAGAGCCGGGTGCCGGCAGGAGCGATCCAGTGGGGAAGGGGGAACCGGCTGGGATGGAATCCCATTGTCCTCCCCCTCCTACATGTAGGTACTACCCTCTTCAGAGGCGGCGAGAACGATTGGAGGTGAAGAGGTTTACCAGGCCTACACGAGTTTCAGGTACTTACTATCCAGGGTTCCTCGTCGCGGTCTTCAATGCAAAAAGACCCAGTAACCCCTATTCTGAGCAACTCCTCATAACCCAGCAAGAGATCCAACAGAAAGAGAACATGGTCTTTATTCGGCCCATGTGTGAAATGTTTCTCCTGTCAACTTACTGTCAGTCCCCAAAGAAAGCGAAGGAAAACAGAAAACATCTTCACATCAGACGAACCTCCCCCCTCTAAAAGAACCATACGGTCAGGTCTCGGGTGGGACAGAGACGGAAACAAGAAACGCAGAGGAACGCGGGTAAAACGCTGAAACGAAAACCAGGACGCGCAAGCTGAGGATGCACCGCTGTCTTTGCTGAACAGCATTTCGTCGCATTCTTTCATTCCTTTCTTTGATTCTACACGTATCGTTCAAAGATAAGCAACCACCAACGCGTCAAACAACAGACGCTGCACGTCTAAGCCCGCCTCCTGCCTTACCGCCGTGCCGCCCAACATCATCTGAAAACCTGCGACGGCTCAGCCCTTGGTCAGAGACCTCCTCAAATGTCCCAGCGCCAACCACATTCCCCAGTCACAGTCGCGACGAGCCGTACTCAAGTAAAACCTAAAATCCCACTCTCAGAAAATCATGACCAAATTCATAACCATCATCTTTGTTACCACTATTGTCCTTGGCAAACGGGAGTTCCATCTCTCCTTTCTAGGTACTCCCTCGTGCATGCCTGTCCAATCGCTCGTTCTCCGTGATGTGACTGCTGCACCCCCACCTCACCAGTTCGTCCCACTTCATCAGACTGGCCATGTAGTGAAACCAGGATCATGTTGCATTCCGGGCATCCTGATCGCCGCTTTTCGCCCGAACAGGTGGGAAAAGAGTGTTTAGTGAGATAAAGACAACCTGATAAGCATGTACAAGGCGGGGCAGACCTTTTGGCTGCTCCTCCCAAAAAGTCAGGCTGGCCGAGGGGGATTTCATGTCAAATGCTGCAACTGGCATCAAGTCACATTTGACATCAAGTGACACACGAGATTCAAATGGTCGATACAGATTCTATTGTGGCATCGAGGAAATAGCTTCTATCGTTGTTGCGCCGTTCCCAACTCGTGCATTAACTCGTCAATTCATCCGACGATGATGATCATGCGACTACACTCCTCCCAAAGTGTACCCGCAGTCTATACTCCCAGGCTTGTATGATGTCAAAATCGACCAAAGTGAACAAGCAAGATCCCATGCCTGCCTATATCCCATGAACTAGAAATGCATTGTACAGTCTACCCGCTTTTTAAAAGTTTGCGACAGCCACCGCAATCGCTTGCGTCTCAGAGTGTGAGATGGAGACGCTGATGTCTGAAAGGCCAACCTTCTTGGCAGCGGCAGCAGCTTCGCCGTGGAGCTATCATCAAATTAGTAAACAGTTTCAAGAGGCTACTGTGTGGTGAGTGAAGCTTACCTTGACAGTGGGGGCGCCAGACTCGTCCTTGGCAATCTCAATATCCTTCAGCGGCGCACCCGCACCCTTGCTAGACACGCCAAGAGACTTGAAGACGGCCTCCTTTGCGCTCCACCGGCCAGCGAACGAGCTCTGGGGGCTGGGCGCGGACTGGCAGTACTTGATCTCACCGGCAGTGAAGTTGCGCTCAATGAACGTCTCGTTCTCAATGTTGATGGCGGAGATGTCCTCAACGTCAACACCAACGTTGCTGTTCTTGTTGGCGACCTTCTTGGCCAGACCCTCCATCATGTCCTGGGTGGCCTTGGCTGCCGTGGAGGTGACAGTCTTCTCAGACGCCTTCATGAAGTTGGAGGGGTAAGAGATGGTGGAGGTCTTCTTGTCCTCGGTAACGCGAGCGTCGGGGTTCAGGAGAACCTTGCTGAGCTGCTCGTCGGTGTAAGGAGCGTTGGACTTAGGCACGAAGAGCGTGTTGTTGACCAGGCCCTTGTGGAAGAAGCTGTAAGCCTTCTTTTGGCGAGCGTTGACCTTGGCAGAGTACTCCTCGTACGTCTTCTCGTCAAGGGTAGCGAAGAGGTACTTGGGGTGGACACCGATAGCCTGGGCACCCTTCTGACCGAAACCGAAAGAGGTGACGGAGAAGGCCTTGATACCATCGGTCTGGATGGTGCGGCTGGGGTAGACAATCATGTCGAACTGCTCCATGATGGGGTCGACGTTGTCGGCGTTGCGGTTGCCGGGGACCAAACCGGTGTTGAGCACTTGCAAGCAGCCATTCATCATCCAGGCACCAGCGGCACCCTTGGGGTGACCAGTAAGGTACTTCTGGAAGATACCCATGACGGCGTTACCCTTCTTGCGGCCAAGGTGGCGGAGCTGCTGGCAGATAACGGAAGACTCGTTCTTGTCGTTGGCCTTGGTGGAGGTTCCGTGGAAAGAGGCAACCTCGAGGTCGTCGATAGTGAGACCCCAGGTAGCGAGGGCACCACGGAGAGGAGCAATCTCCGGGTTGTTCTTCCAGAAGTTGTTGCCGAGGCTGCGGAGAACATCCTTCTCCTGGCGCTCGGCCTCCCTCTTGATGTGCTCGGCACGGTCGTGAGCGTACTCCTTCTCGTTGACCTCCTGGCCCTGAGCCTTGATGGCCTCGACCTCATCGTAGAGGTACTCGAGCTCAGACTCCTGCCACTGCTTGATCTGCTTCTTGCGAAGCTCGATCTGGCGGCGACGGTAGTTGATGTCGAGCAGGGGCGAGGGGAATTTGCCGGCATGCTCGCGGGCAGTGGTCAAGACACCCTGGCCAGGAGCGGGAACGGATCGGCCAATCTTGTCGGTAGCAGTGGTAGTCAAGGCCAGAATACCGTGGATGGGCATGCCCATGTCAAGGGCAAGCTTGGCGGTCATGATAAGCTGGACACCGCAACCCTGGGACTCCATGAATCCGTTACGGGTGGTGGTGGTGGGACGCGACATCTCGGCGGGGGTACGGCCGTGGGCAAGCTCATCGACGGCGTTGCTGGTGGCCTTCATGTTGGCGAACTCGTACGAGCCCTCCTCACCGAAGTCATCGAAACCACCGACGAAGACGATGCGAGCCTTGCCCTCCATGATGGTCTCGTAACCAATGTCGACGGACTCGACAGCGGTGGCGCAAGCACCGACAGGGGTCTTGATGGGACCGGAGGAAGAGATCAACAACATGTTAACCCAGGCGGCCATGGTGTTGATGAAGGACTCCTGGAGAATGTCGTTCTGGACAGGCTTGTCGAGGTAGCGGTCTCTGTGCATGCCACGGAGGGCGCCAGCACCTCCCATACCGGATCCGATACAGTTGCCCACCTCGGAGACGTGGACGTACTTGTAGAACTCGTAGGGGTCGGTGATACCGGCCGACAGCAAAGTCTCGGCAACGGAAACAAGGACGAAGAGGGTGACGGGGTCGACCTGGGAGACAATGTCCTCCGGGACACCGTATCTCTTTGCGTCCCAGCCAGTGGGGATCTGGCCAGCGACGAGTCTGTCGAAACGGAGAGCCTTGGGGATCAAAAGAGCAGCTCCCTTCTTCATGCGCACAATGTACTCGCCAGACTCGGGGATCTCAAAGATCTCGACCTTGTCGCCGTGCTCACGCTTGAACTCTTCAGCAGTCTCCTTGGAGGCCTCGAAGGGCTCGAGGTCCTCCTCGATGACAACCTCGTGAAGAAGCTGCTTCTGCTCGGGGTCGTAGCCGCCGAAGAGCTCAGGCTCAATGAGACGGATACCCGAGTGCTCGAGGATGTACTTCTCGTACTTCTGCTTGATATCCTTGTCATCGACGGGCTCGCCAGTCTTGGCATCAACCCAGCCGGAGTAAGGAGCAGGCTTGCCCTTGATGGGGCCGTTGTGGTTCTTGATCAGACCCATGATCCAGGCCATCTCAACGCAACCCTCGAGAGAGAACTCGCCGTGAGCCTCCATCTCCCAACGGGTACGGGAGTTACCCCAAGGACCGACCTCGGCGAAACCGGTGACGACGACGACCTTCTCCAGGTCGACCATGCCCTTGAGGCGGTCGTTGAGGGGAGCGATCTCCTCCTCCCAGTCGGGAAGAGTGGGGAAGTCGAACTTGAGGTTGGCACGGGGCTCAACGAGGGTCTTCTTGTAGAGAGCCTCCGAGTTGGGACCGTTGACAACCTTGTTCTCAATGGCAGTCTCCTTGGTGACAGCGCGACGGACCTCGCTAGTCTCCATGATGTCCTTGCGAAGCTTAGTCATGGTCTGGTTGAGGTCGGGGATGAACTGAAGACCTCCGTTCAGGTCGGCGAAGACGGGCTCGCTCTGGCAGAGATCGACAACAGCAGGAGACATGAGACCCAAGAGGTTGAAGGCCATCTCCTGCTGGGAGAAGGTGCGAACGCCGAAAGCCTCGACGCCCTCTGCGACAACGTTGTTGCCGCTCATGAGACCAGTACCACGGGTCCAGCCAATGACGGCACCGCAGATGGTGAGGTACTGACCCCAGTCCTCAGAGTGCCATCTGTTGAACAGAGTCTCCAGGGCAAGCTTGGACTCGGAGTAAAGACCATCGTTACCGAAGGTACCGTGGTTGGGGGACAGAGGCAGGACGACCTGGGCGGGGCGGGTCTCGAAACCACGCTCGGCCTTCTGGGTCTTGACGCTTCCGAGAATGCGGAGCAAGTTGGTCAACATGATGCGGTGAGCCAACTCGGAGCGGGAGTCGATCTGGTCAATCTGGCGGCCGTTCTCGGGAATGGCAGCGAAGGGCACGATGAAGTCCAGATCCCAGCCGAGGCCGTTCTTGGGGTCGTAGATGTAGTCAATGAGAGCCTCGCAGTCCTGCTTGCTACCCTGGTTGAAGGGCACAACGACAAGCTGGGAGCCACGAGCACCGAAACGGGTGTACATGGACTGGTAGTACTCAGTGACCTCGCGAGAGAATCTGCTGGTAGTGACGACAACCTTAGCACCACCGCTGATGAGACCCTGGAGAACCTCAGCACCGATGGAACCGGCACCGGCACCAGTCATGAGGGCGTGCTTGCCAGCGAAGGTGACACCGTCCTTGGCCGCCTCCTCAAGAGACTGCAGGTAGTAGCCGGTGAGCTTCTTGCTGTAGTCCCAGCCGTGAAGGCTCTTGCGCTTGAGGTGCAAGAAGGGGATCGTCTCGACCTTGCCGGGCTTGGCCTTCTTGGAGGGGCTGTCCTCGTTGGGGATGATCTGGTTCTCGTTCATCGCGAGAGAACGCAAGACGTCACCGTAGAGGTTCTTGATCTCGAGCTGCGAGGTCTTGGACATCTTGTGCTGCTCCTTGATGAGCTTGTAGATGCGGCGCAGATCATTCTGGACCTTGGTGCGGTTGCCGTACTCAGAGATCTTGCCACCCTCAGCCATCTGCTGGACGTAGTGCTCCAACTTGCGGCAGCTGGCGCGGGGGACCTCCTCGTAGTTGAGGTTGCCGCGAGCGTCGACAGTGGTCTGGGGACCAGTGGGGACGGCAACGTCCTTGTAGACGGGGTTGGCATTGAGGACCTCCTTGCAGTTCTCGATGAGCTGCTCACCAAGCTCCTTGGCGAGCTTGTAGGTCTCTCCGCGCTCCGCAGGGCAGTTATCGATGTGGTATTGCATGAACTCGACGAGAGTGGGGTTGGAGCGGTTCATGATGCGGATGCACTGGCTGACAATCTCACGGTCGACAGCCTTGAGGCGGCCGAAAATGATGTCGTAATACATGTGAAGGGCATCCTGGCGCGCCCAGTTCCAGGATGAATCGTAGGAGCGAGCCTTGAGGGAGCTGAAGACGGGTTGGATGCCGGCGGCGTAGAAGTCACCGTGCTCGGCAGTCCAGAGGTCGAGCTGGGACTGGAGGACCTTCTCGGACTCCTGGGAGTTGAGGTAGGCCTTGTCACCGGCACGAAGATCCAGCTTGAGGTATCTCGCGAGGAGCTCAAGCTGCTGCTTGAAGAGGGCGCGCTGGTCCTTGGTGAGGGCATCGATGGCCGCGGGGTCCATCATCATGCCACCACCGGAGCCGCCGGCCGCGGCACCAGCCTGAGGGGTGCTCAAGCTGATACCAGCAGTGACGGCGTACTTCTGGGTGACGTCGTCCAGGAAAGCCTTGGCATCAGCCTCGGATCCCAGACGAGCGGGGGGCTCCATGGTGAGAGCGAGCAGGAGAGTGCCATCCTGCCTTCCGGAAGCCAGGCCCCATCTTGTCTCAAGGTATTTTCTCGCGGCCGTGATGTTGAAGCCACCAGGCATCTTGGAGGAGATCAGGCGGGCAATAAGTGCCTGAGATTGCTTGCCAAGCTGGCCGTCGAAGGTGGCCTGCATGGAGGAACCGAGCTCGTCGAGAGGAACATCTTCGGGCTTCTCTGGTGTTGAACCGAATTCCTTGCCGAGGTCACCAAGGATTTCGTTCTGAAGGGTGGATTTGCCTGTAAAAATAGGGGATCAGCAGGTCGCTACAATTGGTAGTGGGGAGTTTTGAAAATTTCGCTACTCACCGCCAACAAGGTCCTTGATGGCCTTGCTCAAGGGAACCTCAGCCAAGGGCTTCTTGAGCTTCTGAGCAATAAGAGCTCGCAGAATGTCGATTGCCTGGACGGGGGCATCGGCAACCTGAGCGGCAGGGCCTGCGCTGGGCGGAGGAGGAGCCGCAGCAGCGGGAGCGGCAGCAGCCGCAGGGGCAGAGGAAGAAGCAGCGGCCGGCGCGCTCGATGAAGCGGCAGCTGGCTCTGGCTCCTCCTCGATGGGGTCGGCCTCGTAGTAGATTTCCTTTGCGTCCTTGTTGTAGCAGAGGATTTGACGCTGAACGGACTTGGCGGCATCGTAGGCTTCGTACTTTGAGGCGAGAGTGCGCTTGGCCATCACACCGAGGGTATCAGCGGGACCGATTTCGACCACCCTCTCGGCGGTCTTCTCGGCTAGGAAAACATCTTGGGTCTCAATCCACCGCACGGGCGAGGCGAATTGGTAGGCAAGCAGCTCCACAAGGAGAGTGTGGGCAAGCTCTTGCTCGACTTCGGGACGCATTATGAACAGCTGGGAGGAGCTGGAAAGCTCAATGACACGGAGCTGGGAGGAGAACCGAGAAATTGAGGGTATCTAGAAGTCGTCGTCGAAGTTTTGACGATTTGGAGGGGCATATACTGTCCGTGGGAGTCCGTGGGAGATTCGGAATCCTTGAACAGTGTGTAATGGCGTTGGTGTCTGCGGTGAGGGTATATGTGAAGCAGACAAAGCTCGCAAGACTTTTTTTTCTGGACAGTGGGTGGTGGCTGTTCAAGGGAGAATCAAGTCCGCGCCAGAGAGAGGGAGGGACAAACTGGCGAAGGCGAGCGAGGGAGATGAAGAAGTGGTTTGGAAGTTGGGGGGACCACGGATGAAGGGAAGATGGTTGGATTTGATTGAAAAAAAAAGGAAGAGACTGGCTCAATGTTGATGGCTCTGGCCCCTCGATATCGGGTCACTGGCACTTGATTGACTTTCTTGGGGGGCGTCTACTTTGTGAGGAGAGGACACCAACTGGAAAGGGGGGGATGGGATTGGGAACAACAGGTCCCGTCAGGAAAAAAGATGAATGTTGAACCAGGCAAGGGCCCCCACCGGCTCAAGGAAGATGAGCAGAGTGCGTGAGAGTACGCAGTAGAGAGGGAGGGAGTGTGTACTGCGTATGGAGGGTTTTCCCAATGTCGAGGTACCTCAGGTGAGGTCAGGTACAAGGTACATGCAAGTAGGTGGTGGTGTACATTCACCGGGGACAACACTCATGGAAGTGAGGATGGATGGATCCACGAGGTGAGGTGGACGGCGAGGGGGGTAATGTCTCGAGACATTCGACTGGCCATCTTTCTCTCTGTTTTTTTTTTCTCTTTTCTCTTAGCCTTCGTCCTCCAGTTCTGCCTCCCGACTCGGGGGTAGGTACGTGGGAGCAAAGACGGCAGGGCCCTGGGAAAGGAACACACAAGTGGGTCTATCTTAGCCTGCCTTGCCTCGCGATGGGAGAGCCGTGAACTTCCCGGCACCTCACGCGTTGTCCCCTTCAAGTTCCCATGTTCCCCCCATGCAGGTGGGAAGAAAGCTGCTGGCGTGTAAATTGCCTGGGAGGCGTGTGGTCACTTTTGATTTGGCGTGTGTGTGTGGCTGCCGCTGCTGGGTGCTGGCTTCCATTCTTCTCTTGGGTGGTTTGGCTGCAACGCCTGGTCGATACGTACCTTGCTGCTTCGAAAGCTCCTCAACCATATTCAGACGCTTTCCCCAATCGAGCTTGGGACGATCAGGGAGCCTTCCCCACAAAACCATTTCATTGGGGGAGTGCAGGGTGGGAACCGTGGGACGGGTGGAGCACATCTTTTTGGGAGGGACGGCAGGGAGGGCAATCCGCAATCCGTCATTGATGCCAAGTTGACGTTGGAGTTGAGGCGTGAGGCGTCACCTCCGCAAAAAAAAGTTTCGGGTACGGATAGGCAACATCCATCCATCTATCCATGATCCAGCAAAAACCAGCTCATCAAGAAGACGTGATGAGGGTGTCACCGGTTTCAAGATTTCTAACCTCACCCATACCGATACTATCTAGACATCATACCAATCCGTACTCATTATGTGTAAGCTACCTCAACCTCACCTCTAGGGGTGTTATTTGTGTTTGATCCCAAGGGCTTCTTTCTCAATTTAGGTCATTACATCCAACAACTTACAAGCCACGTAAAGCATGAACTCTTTGGGACCAAGCTTTTCTCACCATCGCATACTGATACGTAAGATATCTTGTCACCTGGCTAGACCGAAGCCAGTCAGTGCTCCTCGTCTTCCGTGCGAGAGAACGAGCAAAGTGGCAGCTGCCGCATCATCGTTCTGCATGCATTATCCACCAGTCTCAAGTGACTCCTTCCGTGCGCCTCCTCGCTATCTTATCGCTCCCCTCTTTCAAACGAGGCTTTACGCCTTGTCTCTTGTCTGCCACCTCTTCAAGCCAGCCTGTCGTGTAATGCGAAGTGCGGGTACGTGCCATGTTGCGAGGCGGGATGAGACAAGACCAAGCAAAGTAGCTGTACCTGATTTACAGCTTCACATCCCAAGGCCTGCCAACTCTCGGGCTCCTTCCCTTCGACTAGGCTGGCACGGCTGGGCGCTGTCGTTAGCCTCGTGTGGCGTGCGTTCAATGTCTCGACTTCTTCTCGCCGTCTCTCTGCCCGACGTCCACTTCCTCGCCGTGTTCGCTGCCCTATCCCGAGCTGCCGGAATGTTGGATTCGGGCTAGTAGCCGCCGTACCTGCCCCTCGAGTCCTCGACTCTACTTAGCGCCTGCAGCAAACGTTTAGCCCCTCGCGAGGCTCTGGGTGTTGATGATCTAAGTCTGAGACCTCCCAAGCTTCACCTCACATATGGCCTTGAGATGTACTCGTTCCGATGACCCTTAACTCTGATCGTGCCTCTATCAGCTCATCCTTATCGCTGCATTCCTGTTGGCTACAGTCTCTTGCGACGTTCAACGACTACCCACACACTTTCCTTTGGAGGGGGAGAGAGCTGGAAGCTTGTTGGAGCTTTGATGCTTGGCGGGATGTTGATGCCGATACCGATAATAGATACGGATAGAGAGAGCTACGGCTCTTCCCAACGGGCAACGACACACAGCTCTGATGTGAAAAGTTTCATCAACAGCATGGCTTTTGTATACGTGTACGAATTCGGCACGACTGCGGCAAGCTGTGGGAAAGTGGTGCCATGATAAGATATCTTCTGCTCCGTCATCCAACGGGGATCCGGAAAGTAACAGCCGCAACTCCTCAGCAACAAGCCAAAAAAGAAAAAAAGAAAAAAAAAGGCCTCCATGTTGCAAGCAGAAGGCCATGGAAGAGTGGAAGGGGAAATGGGAAATGGAGGGCGAGGAGGGGCAAAAGTGGTCGCTGCTCCAGGAACCCGCCAAAGTTCGATGGGGGTGCAATGTAGCGATACCTCCTTGGCGACTGGAGTGGTACTCCGTATACAGTAGGCAACGGATTGACCCAAGCTTTTCCTGTCGAGGCTCGAATCTGCTGTTTGAGGAGCAGAAGGGGTTTGGTTTGCCTCAGCTCCAGCCCTGGCCAGGCCCAGGAGGAACTACTCAGTTCAAAGTTGACTAAGCTCCTGCTGACCTTTCGGTTGCGTGCGACGGGTTGCTCCAGTTCTTCAGTAGATGAGCCACGAAAGGTGGGTGAAGATGCCCGGTTGATGGAAGCCTCAGTCAACAAGCCATTGTGATGCGCAACAAACCACAAAATGCGGCCTGTCTCTGAGCGCCCATCAACAATAGGAACATTCTTGAAATCCTCAACTCAACTCGTCCGAGCCAACCGAGAGACGTCTATGAATAATCGGAGACCGAGTGAAAGAGCTCGGTGCAACACTTGTCGATATTCGAGAATTCCAGCCCTATTCCTCATCAGTTCATGCTTAAAAGCGTGGGCTAGGCTGGGCAGCGGGCAAGCGGTATGTCTTACTGAGATGGCGCCTAGGTACGATTCTCATCGCTATTCGTTACCCCTCCACGCATGGCAAGGGAAGATACACAGGGCATTGTGGTACGCAGATGCTAGAGCTTGCATTCCTGGACGACCGACCGCCCGCGTGGGCGGCGTGGCATGGCAAAGAGATAGCTCCCGCCTCAGCAAGCCAGAGCTGCGAGTGCGGTGTGGCGGCTGGTATCGGTACATCAAACATGTACATGTCGTTCTCCCTGCCGGATCCCCTTCCTCAGGGTCCCGCGCATTTCCCATCCTCCCCAGCATCAAGCCCCAGGCGTGGGGTGAAAGCGGTGGGGAGAAGGAGGCGGCAGAATATTGTATACGACGCTAGAGATGTTGACCGCCTTTCAACCGGCCAGGGAGTTGCGGGAACGTAACGGGGGGCCCGGGAGTACAATGTACTTGGTGGGATCCCGCATATCAGGATCTTTTAGGGTCCAAGTCCAAGTGGGCGACACCTCTTTCGCAACTCCCGGTCAGCGAGGCGACTCGATACAAGGAAGGGGCGAGGTTGGAAAACCTCTTTTCCTTTCCTTGCGAGAGTTGCTCTGAGAGGCAACTCGGCATCGAGCGATGTCGCGCAGCAGAACCCGAGATGGCCCGCGACGGCGCGATAGTTTTGGACTCGTTATCGTCCGTTCGTTGCATCCGGGGTAGCAACTCGGCATCTTATCGGCGTGCGCGACAAGTGCGATTTGCCTAGCATCAGCAGTGATGCTGAAAGGTGTGGTGCAAGTCCAGGCCCAGGAGCCGAAATGATGCCATTTGGCCGAGGATTCGTGCGTCCATTGATCCAGCACCTCGAAAAAAGAGACGAGACCGGTCCGATGAGCTAAGAGTTGGCGGCAAAGATCCGGAGGCAAGATAGTGTAGACACGATCCGTTGTGGTTGCGGCGTCCCGCCATCATCAAGTGTGGCTTGGGAGGGAAACTTGGGCAGAGGTTTGGATGTCTGGATGAGTGGAAGAGAAGGTGAGCAAGGAGTGAGGTTGAAGGAGGTTGCGAGGGCATGTACCGGTACATTGGCGCCCGTTCTCCAACAGCGGAACCCTTGCGGATCACTCGGGCTGCATGAAGTCAAGGGTGGAGCTGGAGGGGTGGATTGGGGTGTACGACCATCCCCAACAGAACTAAAAAATTTGGCGAGACATTGAGATTTGAGACTTTTGGAGAGATGCAAAGGCAGAAAAAAAGACGGGAGAGACGATACTCCATACGAATACCTACAGCACACACACACAGACAATTGGATTGATTGGCATTGACACACGTACCCGTAGCAATTGGTCACTTGGCCGCGCAACCAGGCAGGCAACGCTTGACGCCAGCAAACGGACAACTGCCACGTTCCCTGTTCTTTCCGCTCCTGAATCCTATGAGCCGTGGTGCCTCTTGCCTTGAGCCGGGAAAAGGTACGGAGTCGCGGGAGTACAGGTAAGAGGTACTTTCCACCCGTCGACCCGTACCTGCCTTGCAAGCGCAATGGAAGTGAGGCAGATGGGGCCAAGCGTGGCAGGTACGGAGTACGTACTCGAACATGCGGTCCAACGTGCCTTTCCTCCGTCAGCCCGAACCAACTGGATTCATTCCAATCCAATGTTCCAAAATGACCCCGGCCTAATTTTTCTAATCGTTGAGTTCCATCTCGTCTTCTCTGCGTATCGGGGCCATGTACCTGTCCCTGTCCTGGGTACATCCCCTTTCTACCCCTCGTAGACACACCAAAGTGACCCAAACTGGACCAGATACCTCCAATTACGTTGGCGGGATTGACCTCACTCTCACGAAAAGAAAAACAGAAAAAAAAAGGTCGAGAAGCAGGAGGTACTTCGTACGGATACTTGGCCCAAAGGTTGGATCCATCAAATTCATCCACTTGAACATCCACACACCGCACACCACAATCAATGTACACACCACACACGCCATGCTTCTCTGAGTCTCCCTCCTCAATGATGGCGTGAAAGTACCAAGTCCCAGTCCTCAATCCCACAATCCCAATCAATCCATGTCCACTTATTGAGACAGACCCGGGAAGACAGACACACACACGCACACACACAGACGCTCCTCACTCACTCACTCAACTCAACTCCCACTCCCCCAAGAAAGTCAGCAGGGACCCAGACCAGACCCGGGCCGCAGTAGAAAAAAAGTCCAAAGGGATACACTTCAATTGCCTCGCCTTCCCATCATAACCTCCTCCAAGAACCCTCCCAACCTTCCCTTGCTCACCATCCCACTCTTCTTTAAGCTGCCATCTGCCACTCTCTTGCTCTTCCCTCCCACAACTCCACGTCAAGGACAGAACTTGCAGGCAGTCTTCTCGTTTCTTTTTCTTGTCCTTTATAGACCACCAATTGCTCTCGGATAATAGGAGAGAAAGCTCTAGACGACCACCCACGCTCAATACCTAAAGCCACGACATTACTGCCGCGCACTTTCTCCCCCTTCCCCCGCCACACCGGAGCATCTTGAACTAGCTGCCTCCTGCTCTTCGCTGAGTTTACGGAGTCACACACAGGTAAGCCAACTTGCTGTTTTCCCCATCTGCTGGACAAACACCTCTGGATCGGCAGGGGAAAGAGGCGGTAAAAACAACAACAAGCACTCCTCGGCTAACAAACGTGGCGAGCAAAGCTCCATTCGTAGCACGAAAAAACTTCACACCCATTCTTGATACCCCCCAAAACCGTCATCACCATGTACGGCACTGGAACAGGCCCTCAAACGGGCGTTTCTACCCCTCGATCCAACGCTTCTCTGCGACCTCTCACTCTCCGCCACGGTTCTCTTGAGACCTCCCTCCTCGTACCGACCGCCCTGCACTTCCACGCCTCCCAATTGAAGGACCGCTTCAATGCCACTCTTCCCACCGCCACAGATGAGCTTGCTCAAGATGACGAGCCTTCGTCCGTTGCAGAGCTGGTCGCAAGATACATGGGCTTCGTCGCCGACGAGGTCGAGAAAGGCGAGGATGACGAGTCAGGCTCGTACGAGGAGGTCCTGAAGCTCGTCCTTAACGAGTTCGAGCGTGGCTACCTCCAAGGCAACGAGGTTCATGCTCTCGCTGCCACGCTGCCCGGAATTGACGCCAAGAAGTTGGTTGTTATCCGCAGCTACTACCAAGCCAGACAGACCACTGGTCGCTCCATCAAGGCCTACGGCTCAGCGCTCTTCCGCGCATCCGATGATGGCTCCGCCGACATCTACACCATTTTTGGCGGTCAGGGCAACATCGAGGAGTACTTCGAGGAGTTGCGCGAGATCTACAAGACCTACAACCCCTTCGTCGGCGAGCTTATTTTGAACGCTGCCGAGCTCCTTCAGAACCTTTCCAAGCACCCCGAGGCTGAGAAGCTTTACCCCAAGGGCTTGGATATCATGAGATGGCTTGAGAGCGAGGACGCGACCCCCGACGTTGACTACCTCATCTCAGCGCCCGTCAGCTTCCCCTTGATTGGTCTCGTCCAACTTGCGCACTACGAGGTCACTTGCAAGGTTTTGGGTGTTCACCCCGGTCTGCTCCGCGATCAGATCAGTGGTACGACTGGTCACTCTCAGGGCATTGTGCTCGCTGCTATAACTGCCGCCGCCGAGTCTTGGGAGTCATGGAAGGAGCTCGCCCCGTCGGCGCTCACCATTCTCTTCTGGATCGGTGCTCGCAGCCAGCAGGTGTTTCCCCGCACCTCATTGACGCCCACCATGTTGAGAGAGTCGGCCGACAACGGCGAGGGTACTCCCACGCCCATGCTTAGCATCAGAGACCTCTCTCAGGCTGAGGTCCAGAAGCATATCGATGCGACCAACAAGTACCTCCCTGCCGACCGTCACATTTCCATATCCCTGATCAACAGCCCGCGCAACCTGGTTGTCACGGGTCCTCCCATCTCCTTGTACGGTCTCAACGCGCAGCTCCGCAAGGTCAAGGCTCCTACGGGCCTGGACCAGAACCGTATCCCCCACACCCAGCGAAAGCTCCGCTTTGTCCACCGCTTCCTGCCCATCACTGCGCCCTTCCACAGCAAGTACCTTGCTGAGGCGACGGAGCTCATTGATGAGGACTTGAAGAACATCAAGATCCCCTCCAAGTCTTTGGGCACTGCGGTCTTTGACACCAACACGGGCAAGGATCTCCGTGAGGCCGGCGACAGCAACATTGTCCCTACCCTCATCCGTCTCATTACCAGAGACCCCGTCAACTGGGAGAAGGCCACTGTCTTCCCCCAGGCCACTCACGTCCTTGACTTTGGCCCTGGCGGTATTTCTGGTCTCGGTGTTCTCACCAGCCGAAACAAGGAGGGTACTGGTGTTCGCGTTATCCTCGCTGGCTCCGTTGACGGCTCAATCACGGAGGTCGGCTACAAGCCCGAGCTCTTCGACCGTGACGAGGAGCACGCGGTCAGATACGCAGTTGACTGGGTTAAGGAGTTCGGTCCTCGCTTGGTCACCACATCCAACGGCGATACCTACGTCGACACCAAGATGAGCAGACTTTTGGGTCTTCCTCCCATCGTCGTCGCTGGTATGACACCTTGCACGGTCCCCTGGGACTTCGTCGCTGCCACCATGAACGCTGGCTACCACATTGAGTTGGCCGGTGGTGGCTACTTCGACCCCAACATGATGACCGCTGCATTGAGAAAGATCGAGGGTGCCATCCCGGCTGGACGTGGTATTGGTGTTAACTTGATCTACGTCAACCCTCGTGCCATGCAATGGCAAATCCCCATGCTCGGAAGACTCAGAGCTGAGGGTGTTCCCATTGAGGGCCTGACCATCGGCGCTGGTGTTCCTTCCGTCGAAGTTGCCCAGGAGTACATCGACACCTTGGGTCTCAAGCACATCAGCTTCAAGCCCGGCTCCGTCGACGCTATCCAAGCTGTCATCAACATCGCCAAGGCCAACCCGACCTTCCCTGTCCTCTTGCAGTGGACTGGTGGTCGTGGAGGTGGTCACCACTCTTACGAGGATTTCCACCAGCCTATTCTCACCATGTACCCTCGCATTCGTCGCCAGGAGAACATCATCCTGGTTGCTGGCAGTGGTTTCGGTGGTGCCGAGGATACCTACCCGTACCTCACTGGTGAATGGTCCAAGAGCTACGGCTACCCTCCCATGCCCTTCGACGGTACTCTGTTCGGTAGTCGCATGATGGTCGCCAAGGAAGCCAAGACCAGCCCTGCTGCCAAGCAGGCCATCATCGACGCCCCTGGTGTTGAAGACAGCGACTGGGAGAAGTCCTACACTGGACCTACCGGTGGTGTCGTTACTGTTCTGTCTGAGATGGGCGAGCCTATTCACAAGCTTGCTACTCGTGGTGTCCTCTTCTGGGCTGAGATGGACAAGAAGATCTTCTCCCTCCCCAAGGAGAAGCGCGTCGCTGAGCTGAAGAAGAACCGCGACTACATTGTCAAGAAGCTCAACGACGACTTCCAGAAGGTATGGTTCGGTCGCAACCGAGCTGGCCAGGCCGTTGACTTGGAAGACATGACCTACGGCGAGGTTGTTCGCCGCATGGTCGACTTGCTTTACATCCGTCACGAGCAGCGCTGGATCGACCCCACTTTCATCAGACTCACTGGTGACTTCATCCGCCGTGTTGAGGAGCGCTTCACCTCCAAACCTGGCCAGGTCGCTCAGCTTCAGGACTTCAAGGACCTCCAGACTCCTTACGAGACTGTTGAGAAGATTCTCTCGCACTACCCTGACGCCGAGACTCAGCTCATCAACGCCCAGGATGTCCAGCACTTCTTGATGCTCTGCCTCCGTCCCATCCAGAAGCCCGTCACTTTCATCCCTACCCTGGATGAGAATT
This sequence comes from Colletotrichum acutatum, assembly GCF_030867785.1. NCBI lineage: Eukaryota > Fungi > Ascomycota > Sordariomycetes > Glomerellales > Glomerellaceae > Colletotrichum > Colletotrichum acutatum. The sequence continues at coordinate 160,276 of NW_026849065.1, forward strand.
TTGACTTCTACTTCAAGAAGGACTCCCTGTGGCAGTCTGAGGACCTCGGCGCCGTCATTGGCCAGGATGTTGGACGTACCTGCATTCTCCAGGGACCTACTGCTGTCAAGTTCTCCAAGGTCATTGACGAGCCCATCAAGGACATCCTTGACGGTATTCACAAGACGCACGTTGAGTACTTGACCAGAGACCTTTACAAGGGCGAGAAGAAGGCCATTCCTACCATTGAGTACTTTGGTGGCAAGCTCATCGAGACTGAGATCCCTGTCGAGGATGTTGATGGCCTCACCGTCTCCTACGATGATGCCCACAAGAACACCTACCGCCTCTCCACCTCGCCTTCCGCGACCCTTCCCAGCCTCGATGCTTGGCTGGCCCTGCTTGCCGGTCCCGATCGCAGCTGGCGCCACGCTCTTTTGACCTCTGAGGTTGTTGTTCAGGGCCAAAAGTTCCAGACCAACCCTCTCAAGCGTATCTTCGCACCCACCCGCGGTCTCTTCGTTGAGATCCACAACCCCAAGGATGCGAAGAACACCAAGATCATTGTCAAGGAGCAGCCTCGCCACAACCAGTACGTCGATGTCATCGAGGTCAAGCTGGAGGGCAAGAACGAGATCGTTGTCAACATGATTAAGGACACCACTGCTCTTGGCAAGCCCGTTGCCCTGCCTCTCAAGTTCACCTACCACCCTGAGGCCGGTTACGCCCCGATCCACGAAGTCATGGAGGGTCGCAACGACCGCATCAAGGAGTTCTACTGGCGTGCGTGGTTCGGTGACGAGACCTTCAACCTCGATGCCGATGTCAGCAGCAAGTTCGACGGTGGCAAGGCCACCATCACCGGTGAGAGCATCAACGACTTCATCCACGCCGTTGGCAACACTGGCGAGGCCTTCGTTGAGCGTCCCGGCAAGACTGTCTACGCTCCCATGGATTTCGCCATTGTCGTCGGCTGGAAGGCCATCACTAAGCCCATCTTCCCTCGCACCATTGACGGTGACCTACTCAAGCTTGTTCACTTGTCCAACGAGTTCCGCATGAAGCCTGGTGCTGAGCCTCTTAAGAAGGGCGATGAGGTCTCCACCACCGCTCAGATCAACGCCGTTATCAACCAGGAGTCTGGTAAGATGGTCGAGGTCTGCGGCACCATCTATCGCGATGGTGAGGCTGTCATGGACGTCACCTCTCAGTTCCTGTACCGCGGTGCTTACACCGACTACGAGAACACCTTCCAGCGCAAGATGGAAACGCCCATCCAGCTTCACTTGGCCACCAGCAAGGACGTTGCTGTTCTTAAGTCGAAGCAGTGGTTCAACACTGATGACCTGCCCCGCGACCTCGACCTTCTCGGACAGACGCTTACCTTCCGTCTCCAGAGCTTCTACCGCTACAAGACCAAGACGATGTACAGCAGCGTCTCCACCCAGGGCCAAGTTCTTCTTGAGCTCCCCACCAAGGAGATCATCCAGGTCGCCAGCGTTGATTACGAGGCCGGCCAGTCCAACGGCAACCCCGTTGTCGACTACCTCGAGCGCACTGGTGCCCCTCTCGACCAGCCCCTCCACTTTGAGAACCCCATCCCTCTCAGCGGTCGCACCCCCCTGCAGCTTCGCGCCCCTGCCACCAACGAGAACTACGCTCGTGTCTCTGGTGACTACAACCCCATTCACGTTTCTCGCGTGTTTGCCAACTACGCTGCCCTCCCCGGCACCATTACTCACGGCATGTACTCCAGTGCAGCCGTCCGTAGCTTGGTTGAGACCTGGGCTGCTGAGAACAACATTGGTCGTGTTCGCAGCTTCCATGCTTCTCTGGTTGGCATGGTCCTCCCCAACGACGACCTTCAGGTCAAGCTTCAGCACGTTGGTATGGTTTCTGGCCGCAAGATCATCAAGGTCGAGGCCAGCAACAAGGAGACTGAGGAGAAGGTTCTTCTCGGTGAGGCCGAGGTTGAGCAGCCCGTGACTGCCTACGTCTTCACCGGTCAAGGTTCTCAGGAGCAGGGCATGGGTATGGAGCTGTACGCCAGCAGTGACGTCGCCAAAGACGTCTGGGACCGTGCCGACAAGTACCTCTTGGACAACTACGGCTTCTCCATCACCAACATTGTCAAGAACAACCCGAAGGAGCTCACCGTTTACTTCGGTGGTCCTCGCGGCAAGGCCATCCGCCAGAACTACATGGCCATGACCTTTGAGACTGTTGCCGCCGATGGAAGCATCAAGTCCGAGCGCATCTTCAAGGAGATTGACGAGAAGACCACCTCTTACACCTACCGCTCGCCCACTGGCCTGCTGTCCGCCACTCAGTTCACCCAGCCTGCCCTTACCCTCATGGAGAAGGCCAGCTTTGAGGACATGAAGTCCAAGGGTCTTGTTCCCCGCGACTGCACTTTCGCTGGTCACTCCCTGGGTGAGTACTCTGCCCTCGCCGCCTTGGCCGAGGTCATGCCCATTGAAAGTTTGGTGTCGGTCGTCTTCTACCGTGGCTTGACTATGCAAGTCGCTGTCGAGCGTGACGCCGCTGGCCGATCCAACTACTCCATGTGCGCCATCAACCCGAGCAGAATTTCCAAGACTTTCAACGAGGAGGCTCTGCAGTTCGTTGTCGACTGCATCTCTGAGGAGACTGGCTGGCTCCTTGAGATTGTCAACTACAACATTGCCAACATGCAGTACGTCGCTGCTGGTGACCTGCGCGCGCTTGACACTCTCACTGGTGTCACCAACTTCCTCAAGCAACAGAAGATCGACATTGAGGAGATGCGTGGCAACATTGACGAGGCCAAGGGTGCTCTCAAGGAGATCATCAAGGGCAGCGCCGAGGCTACGCTCAAGAAGCCCACGCCCCTGGAGCTCCAGCGTGGCTTCGCAACGATTCCTCTCCGCGGTATCGATGTGCCTTTCCACTCGACCTTCCTGCGGTCTGGCGTCAAGCCTTTCAGATCGTTCCTTCTCAAGAAGATCAACAAGACGACGATCGACCCCGCCAAGCTTGTTGGCAAATACATCCCCAACGTGACGGCGAAGCCTTTCGCCATCACCAAGGAGTACTTTGAGGATGTGTACAAGCTGACCAACTCGCCCAAGATTGCTCAAATCTTGGCGAACTGGGATCAGTACACCCAGGACGGCCCTGGCCCCAACGGGGTCAGCGGCCTCGCTGGTGAGCACGAGGGCCCTGGCGCCGCGGCATAAGCTGTGTGTGCGCAATTGACAGAAGGGGAATCGGGCTTACGGTATAACGAATGACAAAAAGGCGGAGGAGGACATTGAATGACTCTAGACGGCGTAAGGGTTGTACAAATTAGGGATGTGGTTTCTTGATGACTGTTTTATCTTGCTGCGTTTTAGAAAGCTTTGTGTTTGGTCATTACATGAAATGCTTGGGGCGTTTATTATTCTAAAGTTTTAATTGTGGCACAAGAAGAGAATAGAGCAACCAAAGTTCAACAAGCTGTGTAAAGTTTCCGAGAGGCGTGTGATAAAATGTCCGATGGCACTGCTTTGTCCGACGGGGCAAACAAGGAAGAGGGTGATACAATGACTGATGACTGGAAAACTAGTGGCAGCCGGCAAGCACAGCAGCTATTTTGACAGCGGGGGATCTACGAAGAGTGACTGCAAGGACCCGGAACACAGATGCTTCTCCCGAATGGCGCAGCATGCGGAGGGACGGAAGGGCGGGACGGGTTCGACTACCCGCCTCGAGGGGAAGACGAGAACATGATGACTTTGGGAAGAGTCGGGATGGCGGTGGAGGACCATGTGGTAGCTATCTACGAGTGTCCCAAGAGTAAGACACGGCCATGCTGTGCCGCCCTGACGAACAAAGGAGCCTCCAGTGGAGCTTATCAGACTTATCAGGCGGTGGCTTGAATAGAGCGAGGGGTACGGGATGTGGCTTGGAGGAAGAGCTGTGGGGGGAATTCTGGAGAGCTATCCGGATGGAGTCAAGCCGAGGGCGCGAAAGCTGAGGTCGGCCAGCGGCGAGCGCCGTGCGACGGGCGGCCGGTGCGCTGCGAAGTGGGGGGCGGGGCGCGCATTGGTGGTGTTTGGCAGCAGTTTGGGGTCGCAGTTCCGTACCTCGAGAAGACTGGTATGCAATTGTAACCCAACAAATCCAATTCTAGAACTTTTGACTAGTTTGTTTCTGTTGTTGGTTTGGGTAGTCATGGAAGAAACTACACTGGGAATGGAAAGCTTCTTTGCTTTGACTCTTAGTCCCGTCGAGCTGGGCCCCTCCCCTGTCAATCAGTCCGTCTCCGTATTCCGCGTCTTATCTCTTGGAGGGGTAAATTGGGGGGTATACTGGGCAGACCCGAACGTGGAAGGAGACGGCCGCCGGGCGGACTACCTCTTCTTACCTTAACCTTGACCAAAGGACGCGAAGCACATGCTTTCTTTGGCTTCGCGTCATCTGTTGCACTGCATATATCTACCGTGTTCCCCTTCCCTTCCTTTTCTTTCCCCTTCGCTTTTTTCTTGCTTTTGAAGAGAGGGGTTTTGGGAAACTTGAACCGAAGAGAAGATACCCATCTTTTACTTACCTTACCTTATCCTGTTCTGCCTTGCCTTACTTACCTCATCCTTCCGTACTACCTTTTGCAACGTACATCCCGTGACTGCTATTCTTTGAGGGCATTGACGCAGCAATTGCTATTCTGGTTATCCTTCTTGTGATAGTCTCGTGAGAGGAAATTGTCAGCAGCAGCGATCACCTGCGTCTTTTGAAGCGCATCGGGAATTGGAAATAAAGAAGACAGAGAGAACATCGCGCGGTGGGGGTTTACGTTTCAACCGCCGACTCTGCCGACGACAGCCAAAGACCGAAGACAGATTATCCCGACGTCACAACTACCTGCGAGCTATTCTACCACTCAACCCTCGAATTCTACCCTATTTTCTAGAGAAGCTCAATACCGACACTGGTCAAAAGGATAGCCGGTTAGCAGTACAATAATGGGCGACATGATCCGGGACCTACCGCCCGCCGCTGCCGGCGCAACAGCGACCGAAACTCATACTCCCACGCAAGCGCAGTCGCAGCCGCGCAATAAGCTCTTCCTCGGCTCATTCATTCACTCAAAGACAAAGGAGCAGCTCGAGTACCTCCACGGCGCGGCCGTCTGCGTTGATGCCGCTGGAACGATTGTAGCTGTCGAAGCGGAGTGCGATTTGAAGAGAGCCGAGGCGGAGGTTCTGCCGCGCTTGGGGTGGGCAGTTGGCGATGTCGAGGTTTGTGTTGGCAAGGAGGGGCAATTTTTCTTTCCTGGGTTTATCGGTATGTTCAGACTCGTTCTTTCTTTTCGTGTGCCCGGGACAGAGATCGTCTGTCTCGGGGTGCTCTCCCACCCCATAGTGAGACATCGTACCCAGAGCTAACCACCCCCACCACCAGATACCCACGTCCACGCATCTCAATACCCAAACGTCGGCATCTTTGGCAAGTCGACCCTCCTCGACTGGCTAAACACCTACACCTTCCCCCTCGAATCCTCTCTCGCCGACCAGAAAAAGGCAAAACGGGTCTACACGGCCTGCGTGAAACGCACCCTCGCCCACGGCACCACCACCTCGGCATACTACGCCACAATCGACGTCGCCGCCACAAACCTCCTCGCCGACATCTGCCTCGCCCTCGGGCAGCGCGCGTTCGTGGGGAGGGTATGCATGGACCGCGAGGGTCTGTGCCCGGAGTACTACAAGGACGAGTCCGCGGCCGACTCGCTGCGCAAGACGAGGGCGAGCGTGGAGCATATCCGGCAGATCGACCCGGCGTTTGAGCTCGTTGCGCCGGTGCTGACGCCGCGGTTTGCGCCGGCTTGTTCTGGGGAGGCGATGAGGGGACTGGCGGGGTTGCAGCGGGAGTTGGATGTGCTCGCGCAGACGCATATTTCGGAGAATGAGGGGGAGATTGAGCTTGTGAAGGAGTTGTTCCCGGAGGCGGAGAGTTATACGGATGTGTATGACAGCCATGGGCTGTTGGGGGAGAAAATGGTGCTCGCGCACGCGATTCATTTGTCGGAGAAGGAGGCGGATACAATTGCGGAGCGGGGCGCGAAGGTGTCGCATTGTCCATGTAGTAACAGCTCTATTACCAGTGGTGCGGCGAGAGTGAGGTGGTTGTGGGATAAGGGTATTGATGTTGGGTTGGGGACGGATATGAGCGGTGGGTATAGCCCTAGTATACTCGAGGCGGCGAGGCAGGCTGCGTTGGTGTCGAGGCATGTTGCGATGGGGCTGAAGGGGGAGGAGAAGGAGAGGGCTAAGCTGACGGTTGAGGAAGTGTTGTATCTCGGTACGAGGGGCGGTGCCAAGGTTGTTGGGCTGGGTGGGAAGATTGGCGGGTTTGAGGTTGGTTTGCAGTGGGATGCGCAGCTTATTGGGTTGCCTGTTGTCGACGAGGATGGGGAGCAGGAGGAGGATGGGAATGTTGATGTGTTTGGGTGGGAGAGCTGGGAGAATCGGGTTGCCAAGTGGGTGTTTAATGGGGATGATCGGAATACCAAGACGGTTTGGGTCAAGGGACGGATGGTGCATTCGAGGAAGTAGATGACCAGAGCGTTGTTACGGTAGAAAGGACGCATGAGATATATGACGTTTGGTTGCCTGCTTATTTGCTGGCCGGTTTGATATCAGTTGGAGTATTGGACTAGATATATACTGAAGCTCAGAGCTGTTCACGGTAATCTCCAATCACGAGTCTCTCGTGAAAATTGCACTGCACCTCAACTGGTCCAATCTTGCAATGCATGAGCAACTAGAACTTGATTGGGTGTCTCTGAACGCCTGTCAGATCACGAGGGAGGCGCGGTTCCTCCAATGAGGTCGAACTTGCCATTTCATGATCAGGCTGCGTCTTGCCAAGCAACGGCCCCAACCGACGTCCCTTCCAACTCTCCCTCCACATTCATCTTCCCTCCTTCATCTCTTCCGTCGGCCTGTCTCTGGGTGTCTAATTACTGTCTGTTCCCCCTTTGCTCAAATCCCTCGGCGTGGACCACGCGGACCGATACCTCACGCGATAATAGCTACCGACAAGCATTTGATCCTGCTTTACTCGAACTATCCTACCGTAATTACTGGCCTAGTCACCCCAGACGGCCCGCCATGTCCGGCCTCGAAGGCATCGCGGGCCTGAGCCTCGCCTGCAACGTCATGCAGCTCATCAGATTCGGCCACGAGGCCATCTCGATGTGTAGACGTGTCTACGAGAGCGGTTCGCCGGAACCTAGTCTCTCAGAACACGCCGAGAGTCTCAAAGCCGTCTGCGATAGTTTGGAGAAGTCTTTGGATAAACGACCGATCCTTGCTGCCGCTGCCGCTGCCGCTCCGACTGCCGCCACCATCAGAGCACCGACAATGGAGAAGCGAATTCTCGAACTTACCGCGAAATGTATCAAGAATGCCCGAGACTTGGAGGAGGAGATGAAGTTTCTGTCTCCTAATCCGTCAGGCAAACTTGGAGCATTAGTCGCGGCGCCCAAGATATTGTGGAGGAAGAGGAGACTTGAGCGACTCAAAGGGGATCTGGATGACGCGCAGAGACTCATTGATACGTCGATTCTCGAGCGTCTGTTGGCCAGAGCAGAGGCTCTCTACAAAATGAACGAGAAGGGTTTCCTGGATCTGAGTCAAGAGCTCAAACAATTCATTACAGATTATGCGAAATCTGGTAGCATCCTTCGAACTGTCGTTGAGACACACACGAAGCAGATCCAAGACCATGTCACCGCGGAATCCTCGAAGACGCAGGATGCAATCAAGTCACACGTGTCCCTCAAACTCTCTAGTCATGAGATTTCTATCAAGAATCATGTTTCATCGTCTGCCCAGGATGTTCAGCACGCCCTTTCACAGAGGATGACGTCCAGAGAGGACTCAAAGGCCAACGAATCTTCTGATGTTCACACGACGAGCATTCAGTCAGGAGAGTCAGTTGAGCCGTTGGGCAACTCAAGAACCTCAACTCGTTCTCTTCGACCAACTGAACCTCGGCCTTGGGACAGTTTGGTCGACTGGTTGAAAGATGACACTCGTAAAGTTTACTGGATCAGGGGCAAACCTGGCTCGGGGAAAAGTATACTAATGAATACGTCGAAACAAATGACAACACTGTTGGATTGGCAAGGCAGAAAAAGGGGTCTAGGTAGACGGTTGGGTAGGGGAGGTAGGTAGGCAGTCTGGGCCCGTGCAGACGGACCCTTCGACCTACTTACACCCACCGAGGGATCGCGGGCTCTGCCCACGATCTTCCGCTTCCACATACGCGCAATAGACCTACCTCGACTATTGACCTCGTCGCGACCGAAAGGTCTGACCTGCCCACGTGTATACCAACAAATACCATCAAACACTGCAAATCGGCAATTCGTTGTATATCACATTATTTGTGGAGACCTGGCACGTTTATGCAGCAGAGCATCAAAGGACTGCTCTGCTCTCTGCTCCATCAAGTTCTGTCCGAAGACAAGAGAATCGCAATGGAAATTTTAGAGAGGCAGCCTTTTATATCGAGGAAAGATGCAGATACCGACTGGACTACACTAGAGCTTGAGACAACTCTTTCGGATTTGATACAAAACTCGGCTTTCCTACACTTGGTGCTTTTGGATGGCTTGAATGAAATCGCCGATGCACCGGACAAAGGAGCTGGCCGACTTTTAGGCCTCATTGACGACCTTTTCACTGCAAACCAAATCAAAGTCTGTGTCTCTAGCCGCCCTGAGCCAGCCTTGAAGCGCGTACTCGAAAAGAACCCTATGCTTAGAATTCAGGATCTGACTAATGGAGACATTTGCTTGCTTACGCGAGAGCGACTTGCGGCCATGGATACTGACCTCGACGACGACGCAACCAACAATTTATTCAAACATATCTGTGAAAAGGCTGAAGGAGTTTTCATCTGGGTCATCCTTGTTCTAGGTAGTCTCCGACGAGGTCTCGCCAACTACGATGATATGGACACTCTTTACAGTCGCGTGGAGTCCCTGCCCAAAGACCTTACGAAGCTGTATAAGGAAATGTGGTGCCGAATGAAAGAAGACAGCGACCTCTATCGAAGAAAAACAGTGTTGATTTTTTATATGGCAATGGAACTCAAGAGTTCCTATGACGGCAGTTACGCCTGGGGGCATATAGACAACCTTCTCGGTCTTGTCATTTCTACAGATGATGGGATACTGGAGTCCTTCACATCCCAACACGAGACGCCCGACATGGTAGTGCTCTGGAAAAAGTGGCACCGCTTAGGGAAGTCACTATCAGCGATGTGTGCCGGACTACTGGACATAATCGAACCTGAAGAAGCTTTCTCCTCGTCCAATCTTCACAAGAGCAGACTTCAGCCTTGGGGGGAAACAGGCATCCGTTTCACACACCGGACAGCTGTCGATTTCATCTGCAACAGCGAGGAGGGCAAAGAACTTTTTGGCGCTTATATCCCGAAGATAGACGACCGCTTCTCGCGTGTAGTCAAGACAGACCTAATCTTACAGCGTATCATTAGTCGAACCTATATTCCAGCCACTATGTCCACCCACAACTCCATGTCGGTACCAGAACACACCCTAATCCAACGTTCGTATCCGACCTATTTTCCGTATCATCATCTGGCCAAAATTACATCAAGCCGAAACACACAAAATCTGCTTTCCTTCATATATCGGTGTTTTGAGACGATATGCTCAGACTTCGAAAACTGTGGCAGAGATCTAAAGCCAGAAAAGTTGCATCATATTTTCCTAGCAGCAGCGTTTTTCGACTTTGGTTCCGCCGTCTTTGCCACCTGGGCCGAAGAGACGCTACAGTCAGAGACGATAGTTGTTGAAGACCTTACCCGGGTGGAGTCGCTGGCTCTGCGAGGCGGGTGCGATGGTATCCGGTGGGGGGTACAGGAAAGCCATGCTTGTCAGCTCTCAATGATTCAAAGAGTACTGAGAAAGTACTCTACCTCCCGGCAAGGGTTCAATGATGGTACAATTCGACCACTCCAGCTAGCCTGCTCCAGGGAAATTTCAAATGCATGGCGTTGTCTTTTGACTCACTCGCTAGAACAACTCATGCAGTGGAAACGCAACTGCCAGATTACGGAGGACAAACATAAATTGGCATGGTCCCCAAATATAGTGAAGGCCATTCATTCCTTCTTGTCGGCAAAGGTACTGGAAGATTTCAGGGGTCAAAAATACATTATTTCCATTTCACAGACGGCAAACCGGGTCACAATCATTCGGCAAAAGAGTATTCCATACGTGGTGATACAAGGGGACATCCTTTTCGAAGTCAACAACACTGCTATCCTGGCATTAATCATCGAGGCTGCTCAAAAAGTCTTGGGGTCATCTTCCGTAATGAAATTTCTGGCTCAGCCGGCCGATTGTCCAATAGCAGTACCAAAACTTCTCTATCAAGAAAAGGCAGACCCATCGCGAACTGGGATCGAATGTTGGGAAATTCTACAAGATAAAAGTATGGATGGACAGCGACTCCTCCGGCTGATACTAAATGGAAACTCGCAGAATTTATGTAGATTGACGCCCACATACATTGGGCCCTGCATTCTACAGGTACGAGAAACTGGTCATCACCCCAATCATTTCTCGGCACTTCAGTCCATGGGTTATGAAATGGGCACCGTGAATAAGGATTTTACCTGTTTCCGCAGTGAAATACATAAGCGTCATAGACGATATTAATAAATCCCGAATATCCCCCCACCCCCCCTTCCCCTCTGAAGACTAGTCAACAGTTAATCACTGTTTTACCTTGAGAATTCTTCAAGTTTTGAAAGCCGGGAGTGAAGTTTCAGTCACCTTATTAATAAGAGATTATCTTGACACGCGAAAGACATTTGGTGGGATCCTTAGATTGTCATCGTCGCTTGGTTTCTTTGCATGTCTCGCTTGATGACCATTCTATATGTTTTGATTAGCGTTATATATATTATATGTTTTGTAGCAATAAGTTCTTGTGAAGCCGCTTGTATCCGCCTTCCCGAGACATTGGCGAAGATCCCCTTCCGTCCAAGCTTTACAGCTACAAGAGCTCTTAAGCCCAAACTCACGTGCATCGTTAATCAATTCTGAATCAAAATTGGATGTCTTCTTAATCTCAACGTGGATCGCATCGTTTGAACTTCATGACCGATCTCTTGGTCTGATCAAGTATATCCTGTTCGGGCCGCATGGGGGTGTTGTTCAAACTCAACACGAAATATGCCCGCATCGTGCTCATTTTGATGCTCAAGTTAAACACATGGACGATCTGACGGAAATACTTAATGATGAGACGAAGCGAGGAGGACTCTTGCTGTCGGCGAATGTGTCCTTCGCAATGGACTACAGGCTACAGTAGCTTTATCTAACCTTGACGACGATGTTAACATGTTGTGTCTATTCGATCAAACTCGTTGGAAAAGAAACTCTGGGTTACAGAACACGACTGTATCTCCTTCGTCCTCAGTACACACATTAGGTTCAGCTTCATGCCAATAGCATGCAGTAAGCTGACGGCAGCAAGTCGAGTGACACAAAAGTGCCGGACTCTATACCATGTTTTTGTGGCATCTACGAACAATGAATCACATGAATCTCAAAAATCCTTGCTCAATTAATCAGCTAAAATTTGAGCTCCGAGCATCGAGCAGACTACTTAATCTCCCTCACTCATAGTTCCCTCCATTTCCCGACAACCCGCCTGTTCCAGTCAACACACCTCCATTAACCAAGCAAACCCTGAGCACCACTGTCTCATAAGCTACTCATTTAGCGCCTGGAGATAGGTATGCTCTTACGGTGAACCCCCACGAATAAGCCCCCTAAAGCAGCTCATACAGCATGGCTGAGACCAGGCCACTATGATCAAGCATGTACGTAGCCCCAACTGAATCTAGACGCTTCTATTCGTCTTTGCTTACATCTCGTACGTGTGCCAAAGGAGTCACATGGGACTGATGACTAGGATCCGTTTAGCCACATAACGAACGCGAGGTCTTACTCTTGGCTTCCGCGTGCAACTTTCGCGTGTTCGACAGCTTTGGGGCGCAGCTTGGCGAAAATGTGGACGAAGGTCTAGATACGGCCGGTGTTGGGGTGATTGTGAAGTAGTTGACGGTGAACATCAAAGGTCCGTACTTTCTCCAGACTCGGTTAATCTTGTGCCTCCGTCCGAATTTTCCAGTCTGCTGAGTCGTTGGACGGTAGAATTATTCAAGTCATGTCACCCCATCCAACAAGTCATGTCCTAGACCATTTGGAGCTACCCGTCTCGGACAGGTCAAGCCCGATCGCCACTTCATCACAGCCGTGATGTGGTTCCTCCCGCAACAGGGACCAGTGGCCGAGTCCTCGGAATGGGTGTTGTTCTTTGACTACCGCAAAGGAAAGATCGTAAATGGGTGGATACCGGCAGTGTCTATAGACACTTACATGGAGCGCTCGCAGTCAAGTGTCAAAAGTTGAAGGACGCGGCTGCGGCTTGGAAGAGCTCGAATCCTCCAATAAAACAGTCAAAGCTCTGAACTTGTATCAGAGTCGAGTTGCAATCGTTCAAGTAAACACGCTACAAGCCCAGTTTGTGACGATCAGAGGATGGAATTATGAGTGAGGCGGCCTGTTTGCAACTCTTGGATATGTCCAATGTCACCGTTCTAGTTCAGGACTGTACAGCTTGGAGACGATAGTCTTAGACAGTTAGCACCCACCATCTGTGGGTTGCACAATGTCGGGTGATGAAATGAGAATCAATCAATCTATTGAGACATTCGGGCGAGGATATGCGGGCTGCAGTTGCACAAGCCACATGAATTGTGCTTGCGACACGGCGACTAGATCAGCTGTACGGAACCGTCAGCAATGATCGGCGTGGGGGGGGTTGCAATGTACAATGGAGACTGAGTGCGGCCATTTGGGACCTTTTCCTTGTGAAGGTATTTGTTCAAGATAACATTATATAATTTTCAGAGGCTGAATACTTAGGCTTGAAAGGAATTTAATGGCTTTTATCTTCGGCAACAGCATTGTAGCTATCGAAATAGCTATTTTTCTGGCGCTCTATTCCCAATAGATCCTCGATGTTGATCACAAATATGAGACTTGATTTCACCTTCATCGCGCTGGTGGCAATTGCTGGTGTCAGCGCTATTAGCAGCCACCCACCATCCATCACAACTGCTGTCAACCCAACAACTGTGTCTACACAGCAGCCGGTCCCGACCAGATATATGCTACCTAATGAAGACCATGATTCTTCCTTAAGAGCAGAGGAAATCAAACTCAAGCAGCAGGTAATCACCTACGGAGAACCACTGATAGGAGATACATCCTTCTTCCCCAATGGATCGTTAGGAACCCAGATTTCTTTGCGCGATCAGAGCTTGTGGGTAAAGGATTCGGAGCCTGTTGCTCGAATTGCAATCAATGAAAGTGCCGCGGCGCTTGAAGACATCACCAAGGTAGGCCAAATTCTTTTCAGTAATAGTAATGTTTTCTCGGCTGATATCTATGGTTCAAGCATGGTGGCCTCAAGCGTCTTGAGGACTTCAAAATCCTCTAAGATGGTCACTGGTCAGGATCGGTTCCTGGTGGTATCGCTAAAGGCCAGTTCAGCAACTTCACGTCAGACCTTTTGTTCGCTATGGAGCGCCTCTCGACCAATCCTTACATCATTCGCCGTCTGAATTACAAAAAGGACAAACTACCGTTCCCTCTCGACGATGAAACAGTCAGGAAGATTACTGGAACTACTCTCGACTCACTTCGTAGGGGCGGTCGTCTATTCCTAGCCGACCACAGCTATCAGAAAAAGTACGTCGCTCAACAAGGCCGATACTCAGCTGCGTGCCAAGCGCTGTTCTACCTCGACAAGCGCTCGGACTACTTTCTTCCCCTGGCCATCAAGAAGACCAACGTCGGCGCTGACCTTACATACACCCCCTTGGACACAACAAACGAGTGGCTGCTGGCCAAGATCATGTTCAACGTCAACGACTTTTTCCACGGCCAGGTCTATCATCTCCTTAATTCCCACGACGTTGCTGAGATTGTTTATCTAGCTGCCCTTCGCACGCTCAGCAGCCGTCATCCTGTCCTCAACCTCCTGGAAAGGCTCATGTACCAGGCTTATGCTATTCGACCCATAGGTGACAGAGTGCTCTTCAACCCGGGTGGTTTCTTTGACCAGAACTTTGCTTTCTCAAATGCAGCCGTACGCCAATTTGGTGCAGAGTTCTATCCGACTGTCGCCGGCCCGTTTCAAAGAAATCATTTTGAGGGCAACCTGCGATCGCGTGGTCTACTACACTCCTCCTCTGGCCCAAAACTTCCTTATTTCCCCTTCTATGAAGATGGGAAAGAGATTATTGGAGTCATCCGTAAATTCATTGAAGCTTTCGTCGAGGCAACCTACGCGTCTGACCGAGTGCTAGCCAACGATTGGGAGTTGCAAGCCTGGATTACCGAATCCAATGGCCCTGCAAAAGTCATCGACTTCCCATCAGCGCCGCTGAGAAGCAGGAAACAGCTTATTGATATTCTGACCCACATGGCATGGTTGACGGGTGTGTCGCACCATGTCCTGAATCAAGGTGAGCCCGTGACGGCGTCTGGCGTGTTACCACTTCATCCCCTTTCTCTGTACGCGCCTCTTCCTACCAAGAAAGGCCGTATCGAAAGCCTTCTTCCTTGGCTTCCCAACGAGCAAAAGTCTGTCGACCAGATTACTCTTCTGGCACGATTCAACAGGCCTCAGGTTGTCGAGAAAAATCAGACTCTGCGGTACATGTTCAACGCCGAAAGTCTTCTCGCCGGGACCAACAAGGCCGTCGCGGTGGTAAATGACCGGTTCATAAAAGACATGGGTAGTATCAGTAGGAAGATCAGCGGGCGGCGGTTTGATGGTGAGGGTTTAAGTCAGGGCATGCCATTCATCTGGACCGGCATGGACCCTGGAGTGATTCCGTTCTACTTGAGTGTTTAGAAACTGTTCACACACAATTGGTCAACTTCTATGGTACCTTTGGATATTGGTCACGTAAGGTAGATGATTGGGCATGGAAAATGATTGGGTCGAATCCTTGCGAGGGTAAATGGGCAAACGTCAAGAATTAGCAATCGGCAAGTGCGATCCAGTTAAAGGGGACGCCGATAGGACTAATAATACAACTCTAACCCATGGCACTGTCTCCCTGACATCTGAACTAAAGCGGGATGAGCATAAGAACCCAACATACCTAAGCTTGTCGAATTTGTAAAAAGATCAATGCTCCAAGCGCATTTGTAAGTATTCCCTAGCCTCTGGATAACGACTTGAGGTGCCCTTCTCAACGTCATAAGCGCAGAATCCTTCAGTACGAGTCAAGCATTCAAAGGTGGAACCATCGATCTTCACGCTCTATCAGTACGGAGCCTCCGCGAATATAGACAGGCTGCTGAGGGCTTGGGAATCGTCGCAATATTATGGCGGCGGCGGCCGCCGCGCCGCGGACTCCGAGACGGAGAAGTTGTGACTTTCCTAACTAAGATGGCAAGAGACTCAGTGTCCCGAGTCAAGCTTCTTGGCAGATACTGACGTAGTAAGGAAAAGAAATGCGTATGAGTGGGTGCTGTGACTGATTCCACGGGAACCATATGAGTCGTGTTGCTGTGAATTCGACTCTTGGCTCGGCCGGGCCCGCCTAGAAGATCCCCACCTTATAGAAATGCTCTTGTGAGCTAGCAAGAAGTGAGGGTGACATGTTTAGTCTGTTCTGAACTTGTTAGAAAAGAGTTTACAGCGTACTACTGTTCTCGCGGACTCCCAAGTTTTTAGTTGGAATCATGGTACATGCAAAGTCATCATAGGTAATACTCTGTAGGCTAAAAATGATTGGGTGCCAAGATTTGGGGGGCTGAAAAGGGTTCTTAAGGCTGTTGATATCACACCGCGTCGGCTCAAATCCGACGCGCTGCTCGGGAATTCTGCATAATACACTGCCGCTCTTCCAGGGGTCAGTCACTGGATGTAGTCTGGACTCTGGAAATTCGCAACCACTTCGTCAGCAGATTTCAACAAGCGAAGGCTCTAGTTGACGCACCTTCTAGATTGAAGAACTTCTGGTAACTGTCGAATGGGACAGCTTCCGATTTTTTCGACGCCCGCATTCCGGTCTTGGGTTGTAATAGATGCGGATCTTGCAATGGTATTTCGCCAGGACAAAAATCTCCTATCCACACCCATGACAACATCGGCAACACCACATCAGCGATCTTTCGGCTCGGGTCAACCGCGGCTCTCATCGGTCGCTCAATGCCTCCACTGATTATGCTTGGTCGTCGGGTCAAGGTTGATTCAACGTGCAGTGACCAGGCGGACCGCCCCTGAACTTACGCGGCCAGGAGTCTTGGCGGCCCGCCGGGGATGGCGTCCGGGTGCGGCTTGGGGGCTTCGGACCCCGGAAGTCAACCGTAATATCTGGACCGTGATTGGCGAATCGCCTTTTACTATGCGACGAACTGCCGAATGGGGAATTGATCAGAACGTGGTTCTTCGGGATGTGGGAGCGACCTGTGTTGCGAACCCGACGTCAGTGGAGAATTGGAGATCGTAAAAGGTGGACTGCAGCTTGGTTTGGCAGTTTCACGGATCTGAGCGTGATGAGAGGGGGGCAACGGCTGACAAAAGAAACGTCCTGATGAGATGAACTTGCTTTCTGGATCCTCGTCAGGGGTCAAACGGGACGAAGCAGGGAAGATAATATTTTCGTCTATTCGTGGAAGGTGAAGAACAATCGAAAGAAGGGATGAACGTATAAATAAAGGATCGCTTCCGCGTTGTTGATCAGTTTCTAGCTTGATCAGCAGCTTAGATCTCGGTAGCTTGACTTTGACAATAGGTCCCAGACATTCTCTCGTTGAACAGTCTCTACAACACTCTTTCTCGACTTACACTCTCTTTCAACCTACAACATGCAGTTCCAGCTCCTTGCTCTCGCTACTGCGCTCCTCTCAGGAGTGGCTGTTGCCCACCCGGGTCATGACCACACTCTGAGCCACTCAGAGATTGCCCGCCGCTCTAACCTCGCCAAGCGTTGCGCGGTACAGTCCGGTCAGTTCCAGGAGGTTCGCAGGAAGCGTCAGGCCGAGAAGCGCTCGCTTGTCAGCCGTTCTCTCGTTCAGCGCGACAGCAATGTCACTATCCATACTGAGGGTCCCCACTACAACACCCTCCAAAACGACACTTGCGTCCTGACCCCCGAGGTCACCAAGGGACCTTATGTCTGGCCTCAGTCTCAGACTCTGCGCCAAGACATGAGCGAAGATCAACCCGGCGTTCCTCTCTACCTGGATATTGGTGTTCTCAACGTCAATACTTGCGAGATCATGAGGGATGTGCTTGTCGATTTGTGGCATTGCAACGCTGTAAGTGAAATACATCACCCAAATTCGACACTGTTGGTGGTTGAAACTAACGCGATAGCCCGCAGACCGGATCTTACAGCTCGTTCACGGGCCACAGCCCTAACACTCCCTTCGAAGAGCTCCTCGACCAGCTCAACGTCACTATCGGCCCCGACTTGGACCTGCACACCGACGCCACCACCTGGCTCCGCGGCATCTGGCCCACCGACTCCAACGGTATCATGGAGATGAAGACCGTCTTCCCCGGTTTCTACGTCGAGCGCACCATCCACATCCACGCCCAGGTCCACACCGACTGGTCCGTCCGCAGCAACGGCACCGTCGTCGCCTCCAATATTGTCAGCACCGGCCAGCTCTTCTTCGACGAGCCCCTCAGCCAGCAGATCATGGCCCTCGAGCCCTACGTCAGCCACACCGAGATCAACCGCACCACCAACGACATTGATAGCATCTTTGCCGATGAGAGCAAGGGCAACTGGAATCCCAACATGGTTGTCGAGCCCCTTGATGGTGAGGACGTTACCAAGGGCATGCTCGCCTACATCACCATCGGCGTTGAGGCATAAATTGGCGTGGCGCAAGACGGACCATGACTTTTGTATCGGATGTTCTATAGAGGCCGGCGTCTGAGTTCAGTTGATGCTCAGAAGTTAGAAGATGATAATAAGATCACCACATATGTCGGAAAATTCTCAGCTTTGCCAAGAAGCCAAACTTTCTAATTCGTCCACGTGAATCAGTCTTAGACTTGAGAATATTGTACATTGGTATCATTCATTTCATTATGTACTATAGGTACGTGTCATATACCTCTGCAATCCGTACTCATAGAAACCCAATTCTTGTGGTTCTTCAATCGCGTTTCCACCCTTTGCTCTTAGACCCATAAACCGTACCTCAATGGTTCTTTCAAAGGTTTTTGGGCTCCAACTGCTCCTCGGGAGCTTCAACGACGCGACGTCCACTTTTGGATCGTCGATCGGCATCCAGAGACTGAGCAAATTTGGACCTCTCTCGAATGACGGGCCCCTTCCAGTAGATGAGATATACTGGAATAGTGACCATGAAAGCCAGGCAGGCGAGGACGGTGCTTGCATACTCGGTGTGGCGTGAACTTCCAATGTTCTCATACAAAGGAGTAGCGTACATCGCTGCAATTCCAGCAAGGAAGTCTCGTGCAAACCCGTTACCACCGGTGGCAGACGCGGAGTAGGGTCCGTATGCGGCGATCATGTAATCAACCGTGCTCATGTAAATGGCAAAGTTGGCAATAGCGATGAGGCATGAGAATATCATAGGCGCTATCCAGTGAGATTCGGGAGGACCCATGGAGGTCCAAGCGAAGCCGAAGAGCCCAATGGTTTCAAGTGGTGCAAGATACAGCAACCACTTCAGGCGACGCTCAGGTGCAAGTGCATCGGGACCCTTCGCCCTGATGACGCGATGGTCTCTAATAATCCATGGCACATATGAGATGTATGCGAGGATGTAGCCGATGTTGATGGGAATGAAAGCCCATGCTTTTTGCAAAGTTCCGAATCCCCACTTGTTGAACACCGGCGTAAAACCTTCTTGGAAGGTGAAGATCAGGGCATCGGAGAAACCTGAAAGAAGAGAACAGGAGAGAACGATGGGCTCCCTGAGGAACATCTCAAAGGGACGCATCCACGTGATGGCAAACTCGTGCATCGAAAGACGAGGCTTCTTGACCTCATTGGGTCCGTAGATGTTGGTGTCTTCTCCAGACTTGCGTCGCCGCTTTGCTTCCCTGTCCATGATGATAGTGGAGCGGCTCTCGGGCATGAAGAAGTGGACGACTTGGACGACAACGCCAAAGATCATTTGGATCCACAGGTTCCAGTACCACGGAAGAAACTTCTGGATAGGTCCTCCAGCGACAGGGCCGACGGAAGTTCCAAGAACGGAAGACAGAACGACAAAGAGGACAGCCCACTGCTGCTCCTCGGGCTGGTATAGATCGGCAACCATGCCGAGGGTCACACTACCTCCGGCTGAGCTGAGGCCGCCCTGTTTTAATCACGCATGGTCAGTTACTAGTTCCCTAGGATAGAAAGATCTCTGACTTACTAGGGCTCGAGCGACAACTATGCTGCCGAAATTGGGAGCCAGTGCAGCAAGGATCTGCCATATGTTGACGAGAAACAGGGAGCATCTAGACTTGATCTTAGTCGTGTCACGTCACAACAACCTCGAAGTACTCACTGCAGAATCTTCCATCGTCCAAACTCTTCACTCCAAGGAGCCCACAGCTCACACCCAAAAGCGTAGAGAACTAAGAAAGCACACTGTGCACTACGTGCAGCTTGCTCACTAACATGGAACTCCTCACTGATAGGGGTGACAGCGCTAGGAAAGACACTCGTATTGAAGTTCATAGACACCTGAACGGCAAATATGGAGGACAGAAGCATCCACTTCTTCCATGCCGGCCACGAGTATCCCAGCAAATGATAGCACTCATCCTCGGTGATGACACGCTTCCCATCGGGGGTGTACTCAGGCTGCTTGCTGCTCGTTGCCCTTGCTAGGTCTTCCTGACTGCGCGTACCTTCGGCCTCTTCGTCTCGGCCCAGGCCGCCTTCGAAGAAGCCCCCGGTTGGTGCATCCTCGGACTTTTCGTTGAGGGGCTGCTGCGGTTTCTCGCCGTCGAAGCTCCGGTCGACGCGCGTTACGCTGCTGTCTCGGGTTGGGATCGTCTCATCGACGTTGCTTGGCCGTGAGGCCCGCGGGTTATCACCAGGAGATGCTGAAACCATGTTGGCAATGCTATCTCTGACGAATAGTTGCCTCGATCAAGACGGTAGGTGTGATGATGCTTGCGTTTGACGTCAGATTTAGGTCAGAAGAACGCCAAAATATTGGCCCGGTGGGCGCTCAATCGTCGATTTGAATGTAATAGGTGTGCTGATGGAAATTCATAAAAGTAGGAACAGCCCATCTCAGAAGTCGGTGGTTAATGCTATCTAGAACATCTGCCCCAGATCTCCCTTCCCCGGGTCTTCGGGCTTGTTTATCAACTTTCAGATTTTCCACACGGAAGGCAAAAGTTTCCTGCGTTTAATTGGAGATATGACGCTATCCTGCCAAGAGTTTACTTGCGATGTTACTGCAGCGTATCTATCGGTGGAAAAGAGGATCCGAGGTAAGGTCCAGAAAAGTCTCCCTTTTCTGAGTTGAGGCTCTTCCGCATCCTCTTCCAATTCGGCTTTCCTATTTAGCGGAGCCGAAACACTGGAAATTATTCTGCCAGTTTTCTGCTCATCTATGGGAATTCAATCGCAAAAACGGTCGCATATCTACTGCAACCTGACATCATCATCCCGTAGGAATCTTCGGATTTGCGGGTCGGCGGTGGAAACAATGACGGAAATCTGGAGCCTGTGAAGCGCGGGCCACGCAGTTCATCGGCGATACTCGCGGTGTTGATGTGGATTCTGTTCATGTCGCCTCAACCGAACTTGGAAACTGCACAATTGCGATGGTTGTCAGCTGTCCGAAGTTGGGCGAAATATCAGGCATTTCTCATGGTGCGAGATGGAGACTGGCTTATGGTTGTTTTTCAAGCGTAACCGTCCAGCTGGAGGTTATGCTGCACGATGATGTACCCAGAGAGTGGGCATAGTTGGCTCACTCTAAGCGACTAGTAGGGTGCTTTTGCTAACGTCTGAAACAATGCGATGACACTGCAAGACTCGGGAATTAAATTGACGTAGATAAGTTGAGCATCACCTGATCCTGTCTCATCTTTTCCACATGAAAAGCCTTCCGGGATGCAAGAGCTAGCATACCGAGGGCCGGTCGCTCAAAGCGGGGCCGCGTCCGAAGGTGGGGCCGTGGTGAAGTCGGGTTTGCCCGTACCAAGTCGGGCCGAGTAAATACCGGATTTGAACCCCAGTCCCTTTACAAATGCGATCTAGAAAGTGATTTACCTCACGTGTAATCGCGCTTGAACTAGTTGCGAAAGAAATTGGGATGGTGGGAAAACATGTTATACAATAGGCACAGCACGGAATTTTTGGCTGCGGTCGCGAGGGACCGAGACTGCAGGGTTTTGCTGCAGGATATACTTGGTCAACCAAGCAAACTGCCTAAGGTACGATAGAGACACTCGAGATCTACGATAGGCTGGGTTTACAGAGAGACCCTCCTGTCATGAAGTCGAAAAAAGTACCTAAAGTACGCTGAGAATCTTCTATTGTCACTTGCCGCACAGACGGTAGGCTTCTTCTGGGGTCGGGATGCTCCGAAAAAGCCAAGTCAACCAAGACAGCTACACCGTCTTGGATAGTTGATTGGCAACCGGGGCCTTGTGGCCTGGTCGGCAGAGGATGGGTCCAGGAAGCTTAACAATGCCGCACGCTACGGTACGGACTCATCATTCCAACCATCAACAGGCTAGATATTCGCGGTGTTTTCAACGGCTTGTTGACGTGGAGGGCGGTGAAAAACTGTGAGACAACGTGCATCAGTCTTGACATGTGAAAGACAAATACGGAAACAAGCTTCAAAGATAACAGCGACCACAGGTTCAGAAATGATACTGCGATTGGTTGCGGAAATAGCATTAGCCGGTGATAAGGGTTGTGATGCACTGCGGGTGCCTTGCAGCGCATGGCATGGTGGCAGCCGGAATCACCAAGACGAGTGGCGGCTCGAGAGAAGGGTTCCGGATCGACATCGAACACACATTGACAGAGCCGATAATCGCCATTAGAGAACCAGAGGGGTAAGTTGGGCAAAAGCTCATCTGTATTTGCTGGGATCGGAAAACGGATCCCGAAGCAAGATTGATCGAAGAGCCGGGAGCTCGTGGATGAGAATTGCCTATTTGATCTGGAAAGGAAATTTGAGAGCGAGGGAACAGTGGCGCAAGGGTCTGGACCCCTGTGAAAGTCTTGCAAGTGGAGCCCCGATGACGGATCTTGGAGGCGGAAACTGCCCGGTTCTATCTAAAATTCTAAATCTCTTCGTCGAAGCATCGAAATGTTTAGTGTTCTTCAGCCCTACAGATTGACAGAAACAGCGATGGCGCAACGAAATAAACCCCCATGCCAAGATATCTAAAAGTTTTCACTCCGTTGGGTTGAGATTTTCGGCACCATCCCGCCGGTAGCCCCTCACGAGTCACACGCTCACTTAGACCCGGTTCTAAGAGTTTACCCAACAGCGCTTGTTCGACAAATATTGGGAAAAGTTCAATGACAAGGAACACTTGTGGTGTCCGGCGTGAGATTGGCGCGCAAACAAGCCTGTGGAAACCTGTGGAGCATCGCGACATGAGAATCGCCTGAGGTCTGGCAGATGAACATGACAAAAGTCTGCCATGTGGCAAACTCTGCAGCCACTGCCCAACTGATAAGAGATTTATTAGGTTGATATCACTGCAACCCTTCTCATGGAGCGAGTCCATCACGAACACTACATTGGTCACCGCGATTTCATGTATTTCAATATCGTCAGACGCTGATGAATTTCGAAATCGTTTCCTGTGGTTGACATCCTTCCACATAATCTCATTTTGCCTTGTAATTTTCACTCTTGCTTGCAGCAGAGACAACAAAACATGCCTCACGACAAGCACTCTCTTGACCACCGGGTCTCGGTGGACGGTGACGGCGAGCCTCTCGGCCGCCGCACCTCGGCGCTTGAGGAAGCCCCGACTTTCGTTCCACCAGCGGGTTACCCAGGCATGCCCGTCACTCGCCGCCGAAGCACAGTCTCTCAAACCTCGCGCGTTACATTCGAGCACGACCAGTCAGAGGACCTCGATGAGCTTGTACGAAGTGCGTCGGCCATCAGCCGGCACAGGTCAAGGGATAGGCGTGAGTCCAAAGACAACGTCTTTGAGTTGCCCGCCTTCCCCAAAGCCGCAAAGCCTGGCCCCGTGAGCACCATTCGCGAAGTACCCTCCCAGTTCACTACCCCTCAATCAACACGGCCACCATCCCCGGTCTCCGGCGTTAGCTCGGGCCCGCCCTCACCCGGTGGTGGGTCCGGCACACAGACGCCCGCCGAGTACGAGATCGGCGCGGGGCAAGCCTATCCGGACGTCGGCACCGTCGCATCGTTCCGAGGAGCCATCGTGCTACTCTGCACCTGTGGCGCTCAGCTCATGGACAACATCTTCATGACGGCTGTCAACATTGCCCTCCCCGCCATCCAGAAGGACTTCAAGGTTAAGAATGCGGAGTTGCAGTGGTTGATCTCGGCATACACCTTGACCTTTGGTGGCTTCCTTCTTCTCGCCGGCGTCTTTGCGGACCGCTTTGGTCGAAAGATGATCTTCTGCGCTGGGATGGCTACGCTAAGTGTATGGACAATTGCCAATGGTTTCGCGACCTCGTTCATCCAGCTGGCTATCTTCCGAGCTTTGCAAGGCATCGGCGCTGCCATGACTGTGCCTTCGGCCGTCGGCATCATCAGCAACTACTTCATCGCCAAGGACCGCACGCTTGCACTAACAATCTTTGGTGCCGCCGGTGCCGTCGGATTCTGCCTAGGCCTCATCTTTGGAGGCTTCTTGACTTCATCGCTTGGCTGGCGATACATCTTCTACATCCCCACTGCCGTCACAAGCATTCTTGGCATAATTGGCTGGGGTCTTCTCCCCAAGGACAGACTCGAGGGCAACTCGAAGCCCAAGCTCGATTTTGTTGGCGCCGGTCTGTCGACTGCTGGTCTCATACTGCTCAGCTTCGTACTTTCTAGCGGTGGCGAGTATGGATGGGGCAAGGCCTTCATCATCGCGCTGCTGGTCGTTAGTATCGCGATGATTGTTGCCTTCACCTACGTTGAGAAGAAGGTTGCCAACCCCATCATGCCACTGTCGCTATGGAAGCTCGAGAACTTTGCTGCTCTTTGGATCGGTGGCTTCGGTAAGTCTACATCTCTCTTTGATCCCAAGACCATGTGCTAACCTTTGATTAGTATCATATGGAGGATACCAGACCACGATCTACTACACCACTCTCATTGCCCAAGAGGTCAACCACCTCAGCGCAGGACAGACCGCCCTCCGATTTCTTCCTATGGGTGCAACAGGCTTCATCTTCAGCCTCTCCATGTCCCGCATGCTCGAGATCTTCAACACCAAGCTCCTCCTTGTGATCGGCATGGCCATCTGCGCAATCGCGCCTATTCCTTCCACGCTCATGCGACAAGATGACCTCAACTTCTGGAAGCATGTCTTCCCAACCACTGTCATGGGCGTCGCGGGTGTAACAATCGTCTACTGCACCATCACCGTCGTGCTGCTGGCTTCGGTGCCGGTCAATGTCAAGAGCCTGTGCGGCGGCATGATCAACACGGCATTCCAGATTGGCAGCGGCGTCAGTCTCGCTTTGGCAGGGGCTGTTGTCCAGGCTGTTGACACTAGCAAGGGACACAGTGACTTGCGGCAATACAATACTGGTTTGCTGTGCTGCTGTGGTCTCGCTGGCATCGGCATGATTGCTAGCGCGTTTGGAGTGAAGAACATCGGCAAGGCGGTGGGCGGGCCTGTGATGGCACACTAATGACTTGATGACGGACTAATAGCCAATAGAGATATAGAAAAAGCGGCCATAACGGAACATTTGAATGTTTACAGATAGACTGCTGCTTGTTTGGGAGCACAATTTCAAATTTCGCATAGACTTAGACTTGGTTCAGTTGGCGGGTATAATATAAGGAAAGAGCGAATCCTTTTGCGGTAGTTGACTCTTGAGGGTTAGAAGCTGAAGTACGAGATCTTGATGGCTATGCCGAGTTATTACAATCTGTTTTTCTCTCGTAAAGACAAAGTACTTGTTGTGGTGTGAGTAGGATAACTTTGACTCTTAGGCGATTTCAAGTGACTTTACTCACACAGGCAATTGGGCCATCTATGAATTAGGTACCGTTAGAGCGATGCTGTTTCGCTTACCATCGATGTCATACTCGGATCGTGCCTATATGCATATACTAGAAAACTGCATGATGCCCAAGAGACCGTTCGAAGACGTGACCAAAAAGATTTGGTTTGATTCGCCGTTGCTTGCGTCGCCACGAAAGATCCGGATCCTTTCGGGTCCATCCCACTCGGCTCAAAGCAGTGTTGAGCAACGCAACCAGCACAATGCGACTCTTCCATCGATCGTTAGAGCAGAGAAAAAGATGCGACAAAACCTATGCAACTATTGCAGATTCCGTAAACAAGCTGTCATTCTCACAATAAGATCAACTTAGTGTTGGCTGGGATCGTCCGGGCCGCCGTAAAGTTGCCGATTGGGGCCCACCCTTGGACTCAATCAGGCCCCACTCGGCGTCCGTTTTCTTTCCGAAGGTGCTCGGAGCTTACGGATGTGGCAGAACACCGCATCCCGCGTGCTTGTTTCAGCGGCATCAATCGTTGCTATATAATCTGATATTCGGATCTAGGCTAAAGGCTATCAATTGATCAAATCAATTTCGTACCGACTCACTCGGTCATACAATGGCTTTCGGAATTCCTTCAATCATGACAACCTTTGCTCCCTACCACATCATCTCTTACGGGACACTGCTCGGCACGTCACTGTTTCAGACGTTTATCAACACCAAGATCTGCTATCTCGAACTTCCCAAGTCAGCCTTCACGACATTACAGAAGCGCCTGTTTCCGATATACTTCCGATGCCAGGCACTTCTCCTTGTCTTGACAGTCCTCACTTTCCCCCCTCATGGCCCGACATCCTTGTTCAAGGCGAAGAGCAACTGGATCCCGCTCATGGTTGCGGGGGTAACATCCATGGCGAACCTGCTCATCTACGGACCGAGGTCTAGACAGGCGATGATTGATCGCACGCATCAAGGTGAGCTCCGCCGACACATTCCTAATGCCACTCTTCTCTTTATATCTGACACCGAAAAGAAACACGCGATGCCAAACGTCCTGGGAACGTCGGTGAACCGAGTCCAGACATGCTTGCTGTAAGAAGACGGTTTTCAAGGAATCACGCAATGAGCATTCACCTCAACCTCGTCGCGGTCATTGCGATGTTGTGGTACGGTTTCAGCCTAGCATCTCGCATCCACATTGAAGTAGATTCATAAACGCGGCTTTGTGGGTACTACTGCTAGTTTTAAGCTTGATCTACTTCCCTGTACCTCGCCATCTCAGCATGCACGTATGCGCCTTAGGTAGACTCAACGCGTAGCCACAAATCAACGGTCTCTCAACTCCTTTGAAATGTTCCTAGTAGCTGGATGATTTGATCGTTCGGCGCGCAGATCTGGGGTAACCTGGGTGTTGCTAGTGCCCTAGAAAAAAGCAGTGCAGCGCATGAGTAATAGCCACAGCCGAGAGCCCGCGGCGTTTTGTGACTTGCTTCTCCACATTTCGGCAGTAAAATCTAGTCACCTCGGCTTCTTCAATCTTCAAGCTGGCGACGCCTCCGAAAGAACATACCGTTGACATCGAATAACCTCGCCGACTTGTGAATTACGTGCTCTCATCCACCTGAGATTTGACTCTGGGATAATGAGCGGAAATTCCTCTTCGACTAGTGCTGTGAAGCCTGGAAGTGACCGCGCTCGCGTGGCCTGCAAAGCGTGCAGGTCCAGACGGGTCAAATGTGACGCAGGGGACGCTCATCCCTGCTGGCAATGCCGGACACGCCAAATCCCCTGCGAACTTGTAGAATCCAGGAGGGGCAAGTAGGTGGTTCCGCCCAGCCCGATGAAAGGGCTCTCTTGAAAAGAAGCTCACAGCGCGCTAGATATATTCGTAAAAAGCGCACCTTACAACGAAAGGAACAAGAACCCCAGGCTCAATCTTTACAAGTTCAGTCCGGGAGAAATGAACAGGACTCAGCCGAACAAGAAACGGAAGCCCCGACCGAAGTTTTCATCGAAGACAGCAGCTTCACTAGCAGCCCCGTCAAGTCCGATGGAATTAGTACCGATGGCCAACTCCAACCAAGTCAAACACAAAGAAATCAAAGGCAACATCCTTGTTCGGTAGATTTGAGTCTATCTTACATCGTCGAGGTTGTTCACAGACCAAAAGATGGCTCAACCGAGCCCGTCAAAGTCCACTATCCTATCCCGGCTTGCATCGCAGACCAGTCTGCCTACAATCATGTACCCAAGGTCATAGAGACGATTTCTCTTCAGGAGGCCCTCACAATGCCGGCTCCACACATCGCGGATCAGCTCATCCGTCCTTTCTTCGATATCATGCATGTAGCGTACCCCGTGTTCGACCGAGAGAACTTCTCACGACAGTACCGTCAAGGCCAGGCATCGCCTCTAGTCTTGCAGGCCATGTTCCTGCTCGGTTTCACGGTATGCGATGACAGTCTCATCGAGGAAGCTGGTTTCACTGATCGAGCTACTGCGAGGCGAACGCACTATCTTCGCGCCAAAGCTCTTTACGATGCGGAGTACGAGAGTGATCACATGAATCTTGTGGCCGTTATGCTGCTTCTAGGTTTTTGGTGGGCTGGCCCAGAAGACCAAAAGGATAATTGTTACTGGGTTAACTGTGCCGCGACTATGGCTCAGTCCCTCGGCATGCACAGGTCGTATGTTGCAACTGGCTTAGTGCTTTTCTCCCGATCAACACTGGATGCTCACGTTATTCAGGATGTCACACTCGGCCCTTAGCCCACGAATGCGATCGCTGAGAAAGAGGATATGGTGGGCCATCTATGTAAGTCACAATATCAGTGTTAGTTGGCTGACTGGAAGTTGACCACCGCATTATCCTAGACCCGCGATAGACACACCTCTGCAGCATTCGGTCGACCATGTCGAATTCGTGACGAGGACTGTGATATAGAGCCTCTGACCGAGGACGACTTTGAGTTCGATAAGAACGGCGATGAAAGACTGATACCCGCTCAGCACAAGTACCACGTAGCATATGTCATGGAGATGGCGAAACTAACTACGATATGTGAGCGTCTGCCCTTGGGTCCCGACTGATGACCTCTCAACCTATTTCGGTGCGAACCTAATATGAACTTTGACAGTGGGGGATATAATCGTTGCAGAGTTCAGCCCACGTCGTGCTATGATCAAGAAGTACGAAGCAAAATCGCTAAAGAAAGAGCTCCGCCGTTGGAATTCAAGTCTGCCGGTGCACCTTAGTCCGGCGCCGCTCGATGGCTCGCTCGGCGCTTCATTTTGGGCCAGCATGGTTCAGTTCACCTACCAGTAACCGCCCCGAACTCATACCAAACCCCAACTTTGTTGACCGTCTATAGATACTGCCACATCCTCCTGTTCAGACCAAAGGCTATCGATAACCTTACGCCGGCAGAGTCAGAAAGAGACAAGCAGGCTCGCATGGCGGCGGACGCCATCACTCGCAACGCAGAAGACCTACTTGCTGCCGAGACTATTAGATCTGCACAGATTCATCTGTAAGAATCGCCCAAATGCGGCTTGTCATGCCGACATCTGACAGTATTCAGTGTTCCGACATTGTTTGGCGCTCTTTCCATCCATACAATCGTTATCTGCCGCAAAGACCCAATCCGCCGGCAACTGGCCGAAAACAAATCACGGCAATGCTTGCTGGCTTTGAGTCAACTATCAAAGTCCTGGCCTGTCAGGTTATGGATCTCAAAGTCTTTTGTCAGTCTGATGAGGAGACTCACTGGCCAAGGGTCTATCGTCAACGTGACATCTAGCATTGTGAGTACTCTCAATTTCTCCTCGTCACTACGTCATCTTATAGCTTGTGAGTACTGACGGGAGTCGAAGCATGGCCCAAACTACCGAACCTTTGCCCCGCAGTACGCGGGCGAAGAAGCCAATCCAGCTGTGTTAGATTCGTTCCGTGGCAGTGACGGAGGCATGGATTCTGCAGGCCTCAATCCATCTCAGCCCGAGGCACCATCGGGAATTGAGAGTTTTCATCAGGCAACTGATCAGATGTTTTATGACACTTTCTGGGCGGACTACCTGGATAACACGTTTGATGTTGATCTTCTCATACACTCTCATTCGGGCTTTCCTAGCAATCCTTCCGGGCAGCAATGAGAGGTTATTGGCAGTTGGAATAGTGAGATTCCCCCAAAGAATCTGAAGGACCACTAGAAGACACTTTGTCATTATGATTGAGTACAAGAAGCAAAGTGGTTCCATTTGTGTTTGTGCATTAGTCACATCATGGCTCTCATGTTTAGTCTGGCCAAACTCCGCGCTTGACTGCATGTGGGTTCTACACAGCCCTTTCTATGTACATGTCCACATCTTGCTATTTCGAAATCAAAACAAGGAAAACAACTGCTGGCTCGATCTACATTCTTGTACTGGGAAACCATTTACTCTCGAAAGACTGACGCTCTACGTGGGTTGAACGTAGCACTGAGTTGGTCGTCTGATCTGGGCATCTGTCGACCCATATGTGCTCAGGCGACTCTCAAGCTCAGGGAACTCGAAACTGAGAAGAAGCATGCTTATTACGGACTTCATTTCCAACAACGCAATCTTCCTTCCGAAACAACCTCTCGCACCGGTCGAGAACGGCAAGGATGGGCCAGCAATGGCATTGAATGTGCCATCGGAGCGCATCCATCTTTCCGGCACAAACTGATCGAGAGGTGCAAAGTTGATATCCCAGCGTTTGGATTTCCTCTCACTGCCGTAATCTGTGTGCCATTCCTGTAAGTGGGAGGGTCCGCCTGTAACTAGGAGAACGGGGGTTCCGGCCGGGATGTCGACTCCTAGGATCTGGCACCTTGTGATCGTTTCCCTAAAAGCCACAGGGCCAGGATACGATACACGGAGGACCTCGGCAATGAACGCGTCTAGGTATGGCACGTCTGCTGAAGCGATATCGGCAGCAGTTGGGAGGCCAGGTTTATCGAGCCCGAAAGAGTCAACGAGGGCGCTTCTCAGACGTGTTTGTACAGCCTGGTTGTCTGCCAGGTGCTTCAACGCCCATCCGAGCCCAGCGCTTGTTGTCTCGTGGCCAAAGATGAGGAACTGGAATAACTCATCCCTTATCTGGTCTTGAGTTGAGGGGTCAATATAGAACATTGTGTTTCTTTTCAAGACTTCCTGTAAGCCACACCTCGGATGTTTCTGTTTCCCATCTTGGCCCTGAGTACGAACAAACGCAGCATTGATCTCGGAATTGAGGATGCTTGTGACGGCAGCCTGGGCACGTCGGAAGTACGAGAGCTGACCTATCGCCCACTTCGACAGACGCACACTGATGCTCGTCGTCACCCAGTTGAGGCATTGGAGCAAGATCTCCATTGAGTGAACCAACAGCGGGCCATCCCTGCATGGTTCAAGATCTCCTTTATTTAGTGATTGTGCTTCAGGGTTCACTCTTTGCATCTCTTGTTGGAGCATGCCAAGGTCTAAGCCCAATGAGATTGCGCCAATGGCGTCTAAAGCGGTTGATTTGAGGTCATCTGTAGCTCTGAAAGGTTGTTGGTTGTTGGCCTTGGACCTGAGCTTCCACAACTCGATGAGTCGTGATATGGACTCATGGAACCTAGGAGCAGCGACATCATGGAGGAACTGCGATGAAGAAACAACGCCCCATAAGCGTCGTTGAGACTTCAACTTGTCATTTGTCTTCATACTGAATGTCGCGTTCGGCATGATGAAGCCAAACATGTCGTGGATGAGCGAAGCCCTGTCCATCTCACCCAGTTTCCTCATGGCGATTTCCTCGATCTCTGGTAGGTCGGCCAAAATCACAGTGGGTCTCCTGAGAGAGAAGGTCGGGAGGAATATCTGCACGATCGGCGACTTGAGATCGAGGGATTCCCGAGAGAACCAGCTGAACGCCTCGCCGCTCAGGAGCCAGTAAGTGCCGAGGGGGGCGAGGTGTCCCGCTGGCATCCATCGCCATTTCCGTTTGTAAGGGATGCCCGGGATTGGGGGCGGTACCGTCAGGTGGATGATGAGAAGGTAGAATGAGAGTGAGACACCGACGACCAACGCCAAGGTTGTCTTCTGGATGTCGATATGAGGGGCCAAGCCCCAGAGTGCTCCACTGCCGGGCATTTTTGGAGGATGGAGATGCTGGTATCAAACATTGTAAAGATGGAAGAAAAATGGGTGTACGACCACCTGAAATGGAAAATACGAACTTCCAGGTTGGAAGATGCCCAACTGACTTGCTGCAGGCAACCACGAAAGAGCGAATTGTCAGTGGCGTCCTCGGGCGAAGGCCCCAAATTCTGACTAGGCACCAGTAAATCCAATAGAGGGGCTCTTTAGCGGCTGCGCGGTGAGATAGCGATGCTGTTAACATTATAAGCGCTTGTCTTAAAGTGACAGCATGTAGGCTGAACGAGGAATGTCTCATTGGTTGAATTTGCCCAGCGATTGGCTGACACGGACTTTGATGCTCAATATAGCAAGCTGATGTTTAGTCGACGCGCCTGAGTTGTGCAGCTTGCATCCTGCGCCGTAAGACGGGCCTGGATTGGAATCCTTGTCAGCAACTTTCACAAGATTGCCGTCCGGGTGCCGAACCACAGATGGGATGACCGCGGTGGTGCCCCCGCAATCTGATTCCCGTCATCCGGATTATGTGAGACCGATGATCGGAAAGGAATTTAGCTTTTTTTTCCTTTTTTTTTTTTTCTTACTTTGTGTTTTCTGCCCACCTCGACTGTGTCGCAAAGTCGTGAGGCATTCTAGGAACCAGGACACAGTGATTAGCAACATCGCAACATCACAACCCACACAACCTAGACCCTCTCACGATGTAAATCCGCAAGTCCACATCAGCTGATCATCAGCGTCGATGGTTTAGTGGTAAAATTCTCCGTTGCCATGAAGCAGCGTCGGGGAGCCGGGGGTTCGATTCCCCCTCGACGCAATCTTTTGCATTTCAGAGCGATCTTAAAGGTTTTTGAGTCTCTTACTTTTGGTGTAATTGCTACCAACATTTTGATGTTGCAAAGACTTTGAACGAAGTGAACTTGAAACTTAAAGTCTTGCTACAGAGTCCTCAGTTAACATATGCTTTTGGACCTTTCCTGACCCTGTACGTGGAAAGCTCCCGACAAAGACAGTCTCTCTTGGAATCTTGAACCGAGCAATTAGTGACTGACAATGGCTGACCAAATCCCCGTGAGTCAGCTGAGAGTTTGGTGCTACAATGACATAGGCACGCCCGGCTTCCCCCCAGAGCTGATCCGGAACGCCTACAACTGCAGCATCCAACACACCAGGATGTTCAGCCAGGGCAGCCTCAACTTCTGCGGGATACACGTTCTCTCCCCCAGATATGAACATGTTCTTGCGCCTGTCAATAAGAAAAACGTATCCATCCTCGTCGACCCGCCCGATATCACCAGTTCGGAACCAGCCGTCTTCAGTGAAGGCGGCCATATTGTCGTCTAGTCTGTTCCAATAGCCCGGCGTAACGCTCGGGCCCGAAATTAAGATCTCACCAGGCTCACCGACGGGAACTTCCTGGCCACCTCCGTCCACAACTCGGACCGCCGTCAACGGGCCCGGAAGACCCACTGAACCGGCCTTGCTGCTGATAAGCTCTGCTGACAGCGGCATTCCAGAACAAGTCCCCATTTCAGTCGATCCATAGCCATCCACCATTCGGACCCCGCGACTCAGCCACCACTTGATCCTAGCTGGAGGGTTGGGCGCACCACCTGTGAAGAGCGCCTTCAAGGCTGACCATGCTGATGGGTTGAAATTTGATGCACCGGCAAGAGCCTCGGCCATCTGAGGCACGCAAAAGTAGTGAGTGACGCCGAGGTCGGCATCGCTCAGGCGGGCATTGGTCGTTTCGGGTTGAAATTTGGAAGAGACAATGAGGGCGCCACCTCGCATCAGTGAAGGCCATATCTGGGCGATGAGCCCCATGAAGTGGAACATGGGGCCGTCGCACAAGAAGACGCTACCCGTATCGATTTCTGTCAAGATGCTAAAGTTGAAAGTCGTCGCCAAGATACTCTGGCCGGTCAACATGACCCCCTTGGGCGCCCCAGAGGTTCCGGATGTGTAAAGAATGATGCACGTCTCGTGCAGAGGCCGCGCACTCAACCGGGGCCCAGGCTCTGCAGCATCCACGCTTACACAGAATGTCGAAAATCCAATGTGGCGACAGCCAAGAGGCAGCGCCGGTGGGTCTTCGTGATCTGTGAAGAGAATGGTCGGGGTGCAGTCGGCCAACAGTTTCGCGAGTTCGGGCCGGGCGAGGCGCCAGTTCAGCGGGACATGGATTGCGCCCAGCCTCATCAGTGCTTGTTGCAGAATGATCTGATGGACATTATTGACCGATATGGTCGCCACTCTGTCACCGATCTGGACCCCTTGCTCGGATAGGACCGCGGTTGCGCGTTGGATGTCGGCGTTCAGTTCCGCATACGTCCACCGGCGGTTGGTTGCGACATCAATGCAGGCCAGACCGTTCGGCCGTAAGCGTGCATGCAGTTGCACTGGGTCCGGAGCGTGAAATTCCATCAGTGCGCTGACGTTTCTGTGTCAAAAGCTTGAAAGTCTAGAAAAGGTTGAAGAATTAGAATGGGATATGTTGTGCGGCGTTGGGCTCTTATCGACAAACCGTAGTTTCGGTGTGAATATCTCCAGCGAGTGTTGCGATGTGACTTCATAGAGGGAGTAACCGCGGATGATCGTCACTTCGTCAACAACCCCTGTCGCATATAATGGCGTCTTGATAATTGGAGCGTCAGATACAACAGCCGATTTTCCGCAGGGTGAAGTAAGTACGAAGAGGCGTTGGACACAAAAGGAAAAGCATTGGGTTGTGAAGGCTTCGCCGAGTGTTCTCGTTGTTGATTATATGAACAATTTACCGTTTACCAGTACTTAGTTGAGACAGAAAACGCCCGGCGATGTTCGGAGTTTTTCCTAGTTTCTTTGTTCTTCAACTCCTGTGACTGTATTTGCCAACGTGCAGGAACCCATCTATTCCATATCTTGCAGCCCTCTCGGTATGCGGACACGGGGAGTCGGATTCTCCCTCGCCAGCATGCAGGTCGCAAATGGTGTGGGTGGGGGACGACAACCACCAAGACGCTGTGCCGTACAACTCTTGATCCTACGCATCCTACCGATGTTGTGCTGCAGCTCGACAAACCACGCATTCCTCCCATTTTGGAAAAAATGTCATAGGGGTTCATCCCGCCAGAAGATGGTGTGTTGACGCATTCTTTTCGACACTTCCCTCCAACAAGTCTGAACTGTGCATATTTGTGGACTCAGCAACCAACGAGGGAGGAGACCTTACCTCAGCTTTGGTGAGAACTTTGAAAGATATCCACCACACCGAAGTCCCGTCTGACCTAAGATATGCGAAGCCGTCGGGCTGCGAGCTTAATGCGGTTGGATTGTTGGGTCAACTTCGTGTTCCTGCTGTGCCGTACCTCTCCCGACCGAATCAGCTTCATGAATATCACAGGCCACATAGACAGATGTGCGGACCTCGGAAGTTTCCCTTACGTACTGATTCGCGATCATGACTGTAAAGAGCACCGGATAAGAGCCAATGTAATCAAGTTTTCATGAATTAGCCGCCAACTCTTTGCATGCCTAGACTGACGCTATTGGAATGTCAAAGGCTGATTCACTCTTGGACTTTTTAGCCTCGAAGTAAGCCATGTCTCTTATTTCGGTAACACTCTAGCAGGTTTTTTCGAGAACGAATTACAGAGTTGTCAAAAAAGCCCGCATATAATCAAGCAGTGTGTCTGTTGTAGCTTTTACGAGTAGGACGTAGTGATTTGGCAAAGTGGACTGCGTTATCAATTTCAACACATGAACTAGACACCATGATCAATAGCACCAATCCCGCAATGATTGGTATTTGCAATGAGAACCATCAAGACTCATGTCTGTATGAGCCTATCGCCATCATAGGCATGGGCATGAGACTCCCAGGACGCGTCTATAACGCTACCGACTACTGGGACCTCCTCATCAATGGCAGAAGCGGACGTTGCAGAGTCCCAAAGAGTCGTTACAACGTCGACACCTGGTATGGTCGTGAGAAAGCTGCTCACGCTCCCAGTGAGTTTGGCTATTTTCTCGATGACATCAACCTGGCCCATGTAGACCCTAGCTTTTGGTCTTTCACGAAACAGGAGGCCGAACTCATGGACCCTCGGCAACGTCTATTTCTCGAGGTTGCCTACGAAGCCCTTGAGAACTCGGGCTCGACTAAATGGAGAGGACACGATATTGGGGTATACGTTGGAACCATGGGAGAAGACTGGAGTCAGCTTGAGTCTCGCGACGGTCAGAGCCTCCAACAGGTTCGGCCTGATGTTTATGGAGACTACATCATTGCCAATCGGGCTTCGTATGAGTTTGATCTTACAGGACCGAGGTGAGTCTTCAACCATGGGTTCTCTCTACGTAATTTCTCACAAAATCTCCAGCGTCGTTGTTCGAACTGCATGTTCCGCATCTCTTGTTGCACTGCATCAGGCATGCCAAGACCTCCACAGCGGAGACTGTTCATCTGCCATAGTTGGGGGCGTAAACCTCATTCTCAGCCCCAAGGATACCATCATTATGCAGCAAAATGGAGTTCTGTCTCCGTCAACAGCATGTAAAAGCTTTGACGCCGAAGCTGATGGATTTGCACGCGGTGAAGGTATATCTGCCATTTACATCAAGAAGGTGTCGGATGCAGTACGCGATGGCAATCCTATCAGGGCAGTGGTTCGGTCCACATGCACTGCCGGAAATGGCAGAACCCCAGGACTGACAACGCCGAACCCTGATATCCACGAAAGACTCATGAGAAGAGGACACAAGATGGCTGGGGTCACCGACCTGTCCAAGACTGCGATGGTAGAGTGTCACGGGACTGGCACTTTGGTAAGTTTTATAGCAGGAACTTCTGAAGAGGTGCGCACCTTGCTAATTGAATGTTTTCGTGCATAGGTTGGAGATCCTTTGGAAGTTAGTGCAGTGGCCAACATCTGGGGTGATCATGGTATATACATCGGCTCAGTATGTAATGGGATACTATAGAGAAGTTTTCGAGAACGATTACTTACGTGATTTATCAGGTTAAGCCAAACATTGGTCACGGCGAAGGGGCTTCTGGGCTCTCCAGTGTGATCAAGATGGTCCTGGCATTGGAGAACTCCACCATACCACCAAACATCAACTTCAAAACTCCTAATCCTCGAAGTAAGTGACATTGAAATGCAACGTTACCGGACGCAGTTACTGATCAAACTTTTGGCTGAAGTTCCATGGAAGAGTGCCAAACTCAAAGTTCCCACAGAGCCTGTACCGTGGCCAACTGACAGAGATCAGAGAGTCTCAGTCAACAGCTTTGGTATCGGTGGCTCCAACGCTCACGTGAGTATCCGATTTGATTAATATAGAGTCTGTATCGAGAAATCTCGAGCTGACAATTTGATTTCCGTAGGTTTTGCTGGAATCTGCCTCTTGCTTCGGCTTATCGACTTCCACCCTAACGAACGGCTTGAGCTCAGGGCCCGGCGTTTCAAGACACCAACTTCTGCCACTTTCCGCCAAACATCCCAAGTCCATCGCTGCTTTGAGCCAGAAGGTTCAGAGTTATTTGGGTCGCAGTCCGGAGAGCTTGGGCGACGTCGCACACTCGTTGGCATCTCATCGAGAGACACACCCATATCGAGCTTTCTGTGTGACCAACGGTAGCAGTCCCTTACAGATTTCATCGGTTGTCAAAGCGACAACATTATCGCCAGATTTAGTGTGGGTCTTCACGGGCCAAGGGGCTCAATGGGCTCAAATGGGTAAAGAACTTCTAGAACAAGAGGGTTTGTTCAAAGACAGGATCGATGCCATGGATGGAGTTCTTGCAGGTCTTCCAGATCCTCCGCCGTGGACACTACGAGGTTGGCACTATCTACGAAGCTCGATGAAAAAACACTAATTATCTGAACTTCACAGAATTACTGTCTGCTCCAAAAGGAGAGAGTCGTCTCCACGAAGCAGAGTTTTCGCAGCCATGCTTGGTTGCAATCCAAGTTGCGCTTGTCGATTTACTTCGCTCATGGGACGTTACGCCAGCTGCAGTAGTGGGACATTCTTCGGGCGAGACCGCTGCTGCCTATGCGGCTGGCGCAATTACAGCTGAAGAGGCTATCTTGATCGCCTATCACCGCGGTCAAATCACTCGTCTCATCAAAGCTGCACACAACGGCAGCATGGCAGCAGTTGGTCTCGGCAGAAAACAGATTGAGCGGTTTCTTCGCCCAGGTGTCATCATTGGCTGTGACAACTCTCCGTCAAATGTCACTCTGTCAGGTGAGAGCAATGTTCTTGAGGAGATTCTTCTGGACCTCAGCTCTAAGCACCCGGATGTTCTTGCTCGGAAGCTCCGCGTTGAGTGCGGATACCACTCTCGTGAGTTCATGTACACCGCTTCTGGTCTGGGAACGTGATCGCCCGGCTAATTTCATTCCTACCACAGACCATATGAAGACTGCCGCCGCAGATTTTACGTCCCGTCTAGAGGGACTGCTTCAAAACAAGGAGCCGCGAATTCCATTCTACTCGTCTGTGACAGGAGAGAAGAACACAGACATGTCTCACACATATTGGGTCCGCAACGTCATCTCACCTGTTCTATTCAATACAGCGGTACAAGGAGTCCTAGACGATTTCAAATCTCCAATTTTCGTCGAGATTGGCCCACACGCAGCTCTTGCCGGGCCGGTTCGTCAAATCCTGAGCTTCAGAAACATGTGTGCACAATACACACCAACGCTGGTGCGCAACCAGGATGCTGTTTCAGCCGTTCTGAAGACTGGGGGGGAGCTCTGGGTGGCCAGCGTCAATATTGACATGGCTGCAGTCAACCCACCGGGACAGTTTCTAACAGATATTCCGACATATCCATGGCACTACGATGAGGAGTATTGGAAAGAGAGTAGACTTTCTCGCAGTTGGCGGTTCAGAACTTTCGACCACCACGAACTTCTCGGCTCTCGCGTCGAGGAGATCTCGGACGCCTGCCCTGCTTGGAGGTGTATTTTACGGCTCGAGGATGTTCCATGGCTGCAGGAACACGTCATTAGGGACAAAATCACATTTCCTGCGTCTGGTTTCATTTCTATGATAGGAGAGGCTCTGAGACAGCTCCACGGGTCCTTGGACTTCACATTGAAAGCTGTGTCTATGGAGGCAGCTTTGACTCTGGATGAAAAGACAGTCGAGGTTGTGACGATACTCAATCCAACAAGGTCAAAGACTTCGAGCAAGAAGATCGTTTACGATTTCTCGATATCTTCACTTGCAGATGGGAGCGAAGTATGGGTCAGCCACATCTTTGGTCAGTGCAGATCCGGCTCAGATCGGAGGCATGCTGTCCCTGACATGCCTGCCCTGCCACGTCAAGCTTCAGCAAATTCATTCTACAACACTTGGAAAAGACATGGTCTGAACTACGGTCCCAACTTCAGGGGTCTGTCCAATGTCAGTTCACATGTTAGCGAAGCCAGGGCTTTTGCAACACTGGATGGCAAGCTCGCAGGCTACACCAACTCGCCCTATTCAATTCATCCAGTTACTCTCGACACAAGCATGCACGTGGCAATGATATCCGAGTCCCGTGGTCTGGAGCGAAACGTTCAGGGACTAGTTGTTCCCACTTATATCCAAGAGGTGTATGTTGCTCGACCAACCGGACAGATCAATGTTGTCGCTAGTGCCGATAATGAGGCTGAAGCAATTGCCAAGAGCAATATCATTGGAGTTTCTGATGGACAAGTCGTGATCGAGATCTCTGGCTTGGAAGTAACTCAACTCGGTGGAGTTATTAGCGACAAAGTAGCAGATGATCCTCATGCTGGTGTCGTTTTGAAATGGATGCCAGACATCAACTTCACGAAGGCGACTCAACTTTTTCGCCGTCGGGAAATGGATGCCAGTTACAACGTTTTGAATGAACTGGTCTTGGCCTGCATCGTTGATCTGAGAACTCAGCTTCAGTTCCTTCCTGCCACGCAACCTCACTTTGTGAACTACAAGAGTTGGCTTGATGCGTCATATCGCAAGGCTATGACTGGGCAGTACGCAGATGTCCTCAACGCTTTCGACATCGCAACGATGAATCACAAGACAAGACTCAAGGCTATCGGGAAAATGACAGAGTCTTGCAAGCGGACTCCTGCGTTGGATGCCTCTGTATCGATCTTCCGCGTGCATACCTTTGGCGCAGACTGCTTCTCCGGATTGCCCCATGCGATCAAGCCACTCGCACAGCCCAGCCACTTCGATGGAGCTGCCAACCTCATAGCTAACGTGGACTTCACCGACTTTGTTCGACTTTTAGGGCACAAGAATCCAGGGTTGAGAGTTTTACACATAGGTGCGAGAGAGAGCGATGGCTTGCTATCGAAGCTGTTGTGTTCCGATGACATCAACTTCCCATATGGTAGTTACGTTTATACCGGCGCTTCCTCAAAGCCGCCAAAGTCTTTGAGAAACCGTTACGAGTCAGCACCAGCTGTTACCTACAAGCAGTTGGTGATTGACATAGATCCATCATCGCAGGGCTTCTCGGAAGAATCTTTCGATCTCATAATCTCCGAACCTACGCTATCCTCTTTCTCGAACGTCTCCATAATCAATATGCGGAGACTGCTCAGTCCGCGAGGTCATCTGATTCTTCAACATGCGAACCCCGAGTCCAACCTTCTCCGGTTCGCATACGGGCTATCAACCAACTTTGATCTCGGCTACGGCTCCCTGGGTTGTCCTGACATATTGCTGAGCCAATTAAGTCACGCTGGCTTCGACAATGCCTCAACCTTTACCTTCGCAGGAGAGCATAGCAGGGTCACTGTCGCCACACCATTTGCTGACTTTTCAAAGAT
Source organism: Colletotrichum acutatum (assembly GCF_030867785.1). NCBI lineage: Eukaryota > Fungi > Ascomycota > Sordariomycetes > Glomerellales > Glomerellaceae > Colletotrichum > Colletotrichum acutatum. The sequence goes on from NW_026849065.1 coordinate 200,485, forward strand.
GAGCAAGGCCAGCATCATCTGTCAAGACCCAAGTCATCATCTGGTTGTTGCAGCAACAAGAGACTTAGAATCCCACGGTATTTGCCTACAGTTCTTTTCCCTTGGGCAGGAGCTGCCCTATGGTCAGGCTGTCGTGTGTCTGCTAGATCTGGAAGGCCCCTTCCTTCATGACATGGATCGCATTCAGTGGGAAAACCTCAAGAAGTCTTTGTCTTCTGCGCAGGATGAGAGGTTCCTTTGGATCACCGCAGCCTCTCAAATTCACTGCAAAGATCCAAGGTACTCTTTGACACTGGGTGTGACCCGCAGCATCCGGAGAGAATTGTCGATTGACCTGGTTACCCTTGAACTAGAATCTTACGACACTAGCGGATGGAGTGCCATGACCACTGTCTTCGAGTCTCTTGGCAACCGTAGCAGCACTGGCGGCACTAAGGCGGATTCTGAATATGCTTTCTCCGGGGGGTCGATTCAAATATGTCGATTTCACTCTGTCAAGGTTTCCGACGACCTACGAGAACGATGCGAGGGTGCACCCAAGGTTTTGAGGATGAAGAAGCCCGGAATATTGCAATCTTTAACATGGGAAGAATCAGAAGCCACGATGCTGAGCGATGATCATGTGGAAGTCTCAGTAAAAGCTGTTAGTCTGAACGCAGAGGTACGTCAACTGAAAGATCCAGAAATGACTCGAAAGGCTCGGAACACTGACCATCGGTTTAAGGACTCAAAAATCTCATCGGCTCACTTCACAGACAGCAGTAGCGGTTGTGCCGAAATTGGCCTTGAAGGTAGTGGTGTTGTGACAGCTGTCGGGTCAAAGACCTGTCGATTCCGATTGGGTGACCGCGTTGCGTTCAACCTCAGTAGCTCCTTGGCTACTACAATCATCGTCCCCGAGACTCTTTGTGCAGAGATTCCACACGCAATGACATTTGAAGAGGCTGCTTCGTATCCTTACTCTTATAGCACGGTGCTCTATGGACTTATGGAGCTTGGCAGGTTGAGGAAGGACCAGGTAGGCTCTTCTTGTCGATGTAAGCACATCATTACTTGAGCATCTACTGACTCTCTAGACTCTTCTGATTCATTCGACGCCGGGTGCTCTTGGTCTAGCTGCTATCCAAGTTTCAAAAATGGTCGGTGCAGAGGTAAGCTCCATAAGTCCATCCTCGCGCAGACCTATTCGGGATAAAAGCCTGACTTAACTCTGCCTTAGATCTTCTGCACGGCCGAGAATACAACACAAGCCCGATATCTCCAGAAGATATACGGTATCCCGAGCAACCGCATCTTAAGCTCTGACATCACCTCATTTGTGCCTAACATCCTACACCAGACAAATAGCCGGGGTGTGGACATCGTCTTCAGCACGCGTCCTGAATCAATACAGGAGAGCTGGGCATGTCTCAAGCCATTTGGAACGATGGTACAAGTACGACATGGCGGAGGTCAGATGGCGGATATTTTGAAAAGTTGCCGCAACCGAACTTTAGTGAACATTGACCTTGAGGAATTGAGAGTTCACCAGCCCGAGGAGAGTACTCGGTATGTCCTTGTTCCAAGACCTTACTTTAGTCTTGAGATCTCCCACATCCAAAGTTTAACTCACTAACATGAAATCTTGCAGTCTTCTGGAGCAGGCATTCTTGTTCCACAAGTTTGGACTCAATAAGCCCTCGCAGCCCATCACAGTCTTTCCAGCTTCTGACATGCTGTCAGCTTTCAAGTACTTGCAAAGTGAAGGGCGGATCGGCCAAGTTGTTATCAAGATGCCTGAAAGCAAAACAGAGCTCCAAGCTCTTCCCTTACGACGAAGAATGGCTCTCCGTTCGGATAGAACCTATGTCATCGTCGGCGGTCTTGGAGGATTGGGTCAAGCCACGGGAAGATTTCTCATCGAAAAGGGGGCTCGTCATTTGATATTCTTTTCCAGATCTGCCAAAGATGTCGCCCACTCAGCATATTTCAACGAGCTTGAGTTTCTAGGCTGCATGGTTCAAGCCGTTCCTGGTAGTGTCAACGAGATGACGGATGTGGTGAGGATGGTTGACTCAGCAACTACTCCAATTGCTGGTGTGTTACACGCTGCAATGGTACTCCAGGTATGTCCTATTTCTGGCGTTTTCTGATTTCTGAATGAATATTTACTACCTCACAGGATGTTCACTTCGCCGACATGACTTTTGAGCAATGGCATACTACCGTCTCACCAAAAGTACAAGGAACTTGGAACCTCCACTACGCTCTCCAAGCACAGAGAGATCCTCTTGACTTCTTTTTTCTCTTCAGCTCCCTCTCAGGTTTGGGAGGACAGATTGGACAAGCCAACTATGCTGCTGCAAATGCATTCCTCGATGCGTTCGTTCAATACCGGCATTCTCAGGGACTAGTATGTTCTGTACTCGATATCGGTATCATGGAAGACATCGGTGTTCTTGCCAGAGAGACCAATCGCCTCGAAGCTCTTCGCTCAACTTCTCAGCATTGTCTTCATGAACAGGACCTCCTTGATGCCATGGAGTTAATGATTAACAGATCTCAAGCGAAGAAGAGGATCCATACGCAAGCCTTATTGCATTCGATTGAAGGCTACTTAAACTCGAGTCAGCTTGCCATCGGAATGCGGTCTTCGTCTTCCATAAACAGGACCGGTTGGCAGCAAGATCCACGCGCCGGATTCTTAGCAAAGACTGTGTCTGTAGATGGTCCTATCGACCAACACAAATCAGAAAGCACTCTGAAAGGTTATCTTCAGAGATGTGTGTTGGATCCCTCGCAGCTGGAATCTGACGAGGCGAAACACTTCCTGGCTGGGGAGATTGGTGCAGCATTGCGGGGCTTCATGATGCGACAAGATGAGGAAGTCGACTTGACAAGGCCGCTGCAAACGGATTCCTTGGTCACGGTTGAGCTTCGAAACTGGCTGAGACAAAAAGTTGGTGTAGTCCTCAATGTTCTCGAGATGAAGAGTGCAGCGAGTGTGATCGCGCTGGGTGGTTTGGTGGCGATGAGGCTTTCGGCCGTGTACAGAAATCGTGTGCAAGATGTAGGCATCGTTTGAATAACTGCGATTTATTTAAGGTTGAGTTCGGTTTGCTTTAGGAGCGTCTCCCATCTCAGGTACGGAAAAGAAACGTTCAAGTTATTTCAAATTTCATTTTCGGTGCCAAGACACCCTCGTTCTAAGATGAGAGCCTATGTTTGTTACTACCAATGATTAAAATATGTCTATTTTGCTTCCGTTCAGTCAATGCAAGGTTAGGCGTTCATCAGTATCAAAGTAGTCGATCTTAAGACATGGGTGGCATGGGGTCGGGAGCCGCGCCTAGACATTGGCGCATCATTACAACGAGAATTGACACCCGATGTGGGTAATGGCGCATATTTGTACGAAAAAGTGTTTCTCAGATTCTTACTTGATTATGATCGTGCACTCCGCCCCCGGAGAGGCCGGGACGGCGGGTCGGCCCTTTTGAGAGTAATAAAATAAACTTCCACACTTAATAGAAGTTGCCTGAGAACCCATTGCTCGTCACAAAGTTTGACCGGCTGATGTTTGCAAACAAGCTCTGGGTTCTAATCTGTCGTCTCCATAATAGACTTTGTGATAGAAGTCTATGAGTGGCGAATCATATGGTATACTACCTGATCATTGATTAATACGACGCTTGACCTTTCGTGGGCCCCAGTTGCCCACCTGAAAGCAGATGCTGTGAGGCCGACTGATTATATAAAGTACCTAGACTAGTCGCACTGATCAGTGACGCCAATCTGGCTCAGTCTTGAGAGAAGTGAACATTGAGCATCGTCAGCTCGACATAATAAAATGAGTCGTCACTTCTTATTCTTTGCAGTCCTTTGTTGGATCGCTAGCCATGCGGTCATGGCGGCTAGGGTAGCGGTTGTCTTAACGGATTCGAAAATGGACGACAAGGCCGGTGTTGCTATTGCACTCATGAAAACTAATGCCGAGAACCCTACTAAGCCTCAGTACGACCGCGTTATTTTAGTCTTCACAGGCGCTGAAGAACGCAGCAAAATGGGCCTTGCGATGTCCCAGTATCTTACCCGCGCCGAGAAGCATCAGCCCGCCTTACCAGCTGGGTGGGAAACACGAACTGCATGGCTTCAGACAAGGACCAATGTTCTGGGTCAGGCAGCGCCCCACGAAAGCTGGTACAAGAACCTTCGACCTACCAAAGAGCTTCCCGTGGCAACGGGAGAGTCTTTAATGGCAGAAGTCGTCAAAGTCGGCAGAGGTTCCTCCGTCGACATCTTCCAGGTCGCGCCTTGTGAAGATAATGACGTCTGGGAATTCATCAATGCATTGCCCAACATCAACATCTACCATCTCTTCTTTGGGTACAACTCCCGACAAGGCATCGCCACCGACGACATGGACCGAGCGAGTAGACTAGCTCTATCACAGAGACAAGTTCAGTTTCACAAGACCCTTCAGGCGCGCCTTAGCAACAGGCATCCCAGCGCTCGAGTGATCTTTACCCAGAACGTCCCTTCTTTCGCCAACGCCGGAGCTGGCTCTCAGGATCTGTCTTGGTGCAGGAAGTATTTCCCTGAAGAAGACATCTTAATGGCGTTGCGGGATCCTTTCTGGACCGGCCTCATCACTCTAGCCAACAAGTACGCAGACGAAGCAGCGAAACTACAACAGATACCCGCTTCAGAGGAATTCATGACTCAGGTTGTGTCATCTCGATTGAAGGAGACGACTCTACGAGTTCAAATCTTGAACATGCTCAAGAGTGCCGTTTCGAGTCAACAGTTTGCACAGGACTCACCAAGATGTAAGTCATTGTCAGCTTGCTTTTAGGAGAACAATATGACTAAGACCCATTCTCTAGCTTACTCCCGTGTTCGCGATATCCTAATCGAAGAGTTTACCGGGAAACCGGCGCCCACACTAGAGCTAGGAGACGCGAATCACATGGCAATCGTAATGCAATATCTTGACAACGAGAGCAAGGACCGTAGTAGTTACGCAATGAGACTTCTGCCGGCCTTGTGCGACACAAGTGAGGAGAACCCGACTCAACCTCCTCGAGTCTCAGCAGGAGCACCGGCTGCGCAAAGTCCAGATGGATGGGTCCTTGCGGGGTGTGACATCCAAGAGACGAGAAAGTATATCGAAGGACTCTTCGGGAAGAGTGCGTTGTCGTGAGTGAACTTATCATGGGAACATACTATTAGTTTGGAAACTTCTTCCCATACCAGAGCCAAATTCGAAAAAGCTTGTACAGCCTTCACTTGCACATTGCTTACAATTATATATATTTTTGGACTGCCTCTGTCGCTTTACATTTTGTCGTGAAGCGCAAACTTGCTCTTCCCTCTCAAAGCTTTGCCGTACTTGAAGAACAGCCAAGGGAAAGGCATCATAACAACTGTAAGAAATGCAAGAAGACTTGTTGCCCACTGGTGACCGAGCTTATCATACATCTGCACGCCAAATAATGGAAACGCAGCTGGAATAGTCGCACAGAGTTAGAGGGCTGAAAAGCTTGTGACATAGTGAAAATACAAGACTTACCAGAGAACAAGCACCTAGTCAGTCCATTAGACGCCAATGCCGATGCAGAATACTTTGCGTATGCATCGATCTGAAAGTGTGGTCAGTAATACAAAATCATGAGATAGAAGGACACATCTCCAACATACGAGGAAGGTATAAATGCCAGTGAAGGCTAGAACCGTTCTGTAACATCGGAATGATTAGCTTAAATATGGCAAAGTACTTCCTTGTCTCCGATAAGGGGATAACTATTAAGTAAGGAAGATTATGGACATCTCCCCGATTCAATTTGTACATGTTCAATGGAGTCAATTAACTTACCCGCAGCCGAAGACGCCAGATCCAATAATGGGAATTATCCAATGGATATCAGGGCTTATTGTCCAGCCGAACCAGAATAAGCCGATCGGTATCAGGAACCCGCCCAACATGGCCGGCGGTAGTCGAAACTCCGGCTCACTAGCCCCGTGCTTCTCCACAAGTCGCGTGCGGATGTTGGACCAGACTGGTGATGATGCTGCAGCCAAACACATGCCGACAATAATGCCAAGGAATGTAAGACCACCTTGCCACAGATTCATTCCATATTCTGTTCGGAAGAGGCGTGGGAACGCCAGAAAGAATAAGTATAGTATAGCAAGTAGAATGGCCGAGTATACGTTGAGGGAGAGGCACATGGGCTCCAAGAAATTGAATTGCAAAGGTCGTAGCATGGAGGCTGCGATGATGGAAAGCTTTGAGGGCTGAACATCTCCGCTCTTCTTCTCCATCGGCGCTCGATACCGGCCGTCGCCAGTCTGCCGGCGGAGGTGCTTGGCTTTCATGTATAACCTGATTGGGTGAAAGGTCTCGGGCGTAAAGAATACAATGATGGCCATCAACATCGAAGACCAAATGATCATGATATAATACGTCCAACGCCAGTTGATATTGTAGTTGATGAATCCGCCAACTATTGGGCCCACGCAAGGCCCCATGAACGGCACTAGCGACACAAGGGACATGGGGTGTTGGATTTGGTGTGGTAGGAAGATGTCGCCCACGGTCCCTCCCGACACTGAGAGGAAGGTACCGCCAAAGGCACCACTGAAGAATCGAGTAACCAGTATGGTCTGGATATTCTTTGCCACGGCTGAAGGAATTGTCGAAAGGATGAAAAGAGACCATGTACCGAGGTAGATGGGACGTCGTCCGTAATACTCACTCAAAGGGCTGATCATTGGTGGTCCGAAGGCAATACCTAAGAGGAACGTGGACAGTCCGAGGGTGGAGACAAGAGACGATGTGCCAAATTCGGCATTCATCTGGGTGTATGTGGATGTGTATGCTGAGCTAGTGCAGGTACTGGGTGATTCGATGGTCAGTATCAGCTCCATCTGGTATAGACTAGAGATCCCCTTCGGAGGGTTCTACTTACACGCAAATCGTTACATTGCATAGTATTATAACGATGACCCACTTCCGAAACAGTGACATGCTATGCGGACAAAAAGGGTCGTCGATCCCATCGAAGGATACCTCGAAAGGGTCCCGGTCGGTTGGTGGCCATGCCGAAGGCGCAGAATACTTCTCGACATCATTGCCCGACTGGGAGTCGTAATTATCGCTGTCCATTTGGGCGAGATCTGAAATTCTCGTGGCCATCGATCCTGAGAACAGAGCTCAAACGCAAGGTAATCAAGCAGCCGATGTTCTGGACTGAACATAAGGTAGTTTGAATTGCTAGATAAGAGATCCGACGTCTATAGCTTATGACACGGAGCCTGCTTCCTTTTGAAGACGAGCAACCACGGGAACAAATTTACAGCGTTTGACCCTAATGACTCTTGAGGAGATCACAATGACTAATGGTGAAGAATGCGAAGCAGTTAGGTCTTTTATTGAGACGTTGACGGCTTTCGGCATTTTAAGCAAAAGTGCGGAGAGCCAATGAGAGTATACGGATTTGTCCCATTTTTTCAAGACACCTCGGTGTCTTAGGCGATCGGCATAAGTGACCGGACCGAGACCGGGCTCTTAGCATGGGCAAAGTGCCTTTTTCTCACATTCGTCATATCAGGCCTCAGAATCTCGTGCAATCCACCGACCTTACGCAGAGTGCATTCTACTGTTCTCGTATTTGACTCATACTGTCGGCACTAAGCCGCACGGCTCCTCGGGTGCAAAGCCGATCAGCGGATGTTGATCTCAAGTCTCGAATACTATAGCTCTTCCGATAGCGATGACTTGTCCACAGAACCTTCGTCAAACATCGCACTTCAAACTGACTCAGCACCCATCCTCAGTCACAAATATTCCATAACTGAGACTCACGGGTCGTAATAAACCAAGGTGTCCTGCGCTCCCTCAGAAGCAATGTCGTAAAAGTCTTTGCAGTCCGAAAAGGAAATCTTGGGCTGTCCGGCGTAAAACTCGTCATACTTGGCATCAAGTGCATCCCGGAGGTTCTCGACGCCACCTTCCGGATGGATGTGCCTCCATGGAAGCCTGCAAGTCTCGGCCTTGCAACTCTTGAGGACTAACAAAAGGGCATCGAGACGGTCCTGAACGACGGACAAGGGACGATCGAGGAGCTGGCCTGAACCGCTTCCGGCGAGGTTGGTCATCTGGCCTGGGTCCTTCTACAACAAGAACTGAGTAACAGGTCATGATTTGGGAAGTTTCTAGAAGTCGGACATACCTTCATGTCGTAGAATTCGCGCTCGTTGCTGCACCAAACTGAGTAGAACAGGCTGTATCGGTCGCCGAGGACACGCATGGCCTTGTAAGTGTTGTTCGCAGATGCTGGTTGAACCGTCAGTGTCTCGTTGCTTTGAGACAGCGCAATCGGAGTCAAATTCACTCACCTAAACCAAAAGCGTCATACCCGCGTTGAGTACCCCAGAACTCAACATTGACATGGTCATGCTTAGGGTCATTCTGTGCCTTTTGGATTCCATTTTCGGAGAAGGGAATAGGAGATCCATCAAAGTCCTCACGCAAGGTGATGTTAGCTAAGGAGAAGATCGTAGGAGCAATGTCGGTGTGGGTCGTGACAAAGTCCACAGTCTTGCCCTTTGGCACGCCGGGGCCACGGATCAAGAAGGGCACATTGATGTCTTCTTCAATGGCGCATGTCTTTCCTGGCTTGAGGCGATGCTGTCCGATGTGGAAACCATTGTCAGACGTGAAGATGACGTAGGTGTTGTCGAGGACACCGGCCTGATCGAGACGCTTGATGACGGCGTCGACCATTTCATCAACGGACTGCAGTGTTTGGAGACGGCGGCGGTAGTAGTGGTCACCGTACGCTATTTCGGTGGCGTTCAGCTGGGGAATGATGAGACCCCAGTTGGCCATGCTCGGCTATGGAAGAAGCGTGAGCGACGAATGATGTTGACCAAGTATTGGTAGTCTTACCTTATCGGGGTTGAAGTTGTAAGTGCGAGGAACAGTCACGTTTGAGAAGAGGTTCTCATGCCTCTTCGCAGGGATGGGCGGCGTCGCACCAGCACTGGTCTCGCCGCCAAGTCCGTTGTTATGAGGACCAATGGGTGCAACACCCAAGAAGAAAGGCTTGCTGCCGTTGGACTTGAGAGCATCATCCAAGAAGCCGAGAGCTCTTTCAGCAACCAAGTCATTGCTGTACTCGCCTGGGAATGTCTGGGGTGGGCTCTGGTTTCTCTGGAACGTTGCATTCAAGTATAGGTACGTGTTGGGGTCCAAGAGGACTAGCCTTGAGTTAGCGATGAATGCTTGAAACCCTAGGTGTTCTCGATGTTGTTGTTGTTGTTGTTGTTGTTGTATTTAACGCCGTGGCGGCCGGGCTAGAGCCCTTACCGCAGACCTCCCGAAGGGTATATGGCGTGGAGGGCCGTGAGCCAAGGCTACCTACTCTACAGTACGTCGTCTCTTTACATCGTCCTCCAAATCATGCCTTGTGGCCACTACGCGTTCTGTCTGTCCCCGGTTCCCGCTGGTGCCCCAGTTTCATTCTTTCCCAAATCGTCCCTTGGAATCGGGAGGTTCTTTGTAGTCCGCACTCACATCTACCTAGGTGTGGATGCTGCTACCGCAGACAGATCTTCTGGAAGAAGTCCGTCACGCGGAGAAAGGCCTCGAAGCCTCGTGGGTCGGTGATTAATCTCTTGAAGTAGGCCTCGAGAGATCCCATAGGACCTATGGGCTCGGGCATACTGCGAGAGTGGAGGGTCGGCCACCGTTGCCTCCTCGCCAGCGTTAGTCGACAGTAGACCAGGTGGTCCACGTCTTTCGCCTCTCCACAAGAGCACATCATTAGAGCGTCGTCGTGGTTGAAACGTCGGTGATATTGCTCGAAGTCCCCGTGACCCGATCGTGCCGCCAGCAGGTGATGTAACGTAGCCCGCGGCAAGGCCAGTTCAGGAGGGCTGGACAGAGCTGCCTCAAGCCCCAAGTCCGCGTACCGCGGCCTTCGCTCTTTATACCACCATCTCCTGTGCTGGCTTTGTAATTTTTCCCTTGCAAGCCGCTTGATGCCCGCTAGTGTTGCCATTTGACCCATCCGCGCCGGCAGTGTCGTTCCTTCTTTGGCCAGCCGGTCCGCGGCCTCGTTTCCTTCGATGCCCTGGTGTCCCGGGGACCAGTGCGTCCGTATATCAAATATCCTGGCCGCTTCTTGGATTTCGAGGAACGCGTCTTGTGACGAGTCCGGCGCCTTGCCGCGGATGCCTTGTATAACGCTGGTGTTGTCGATACATATGTGGATTGGATGACCGCGATTGGTGAGCAGAGCCCTTCTGAGGCCGGTTCGCGCCCCTTCGACCTCGGCGTCGAACACTTCTGCTAGTCCGAGTCGGCCGCACCCTTGCGCTATGCGTTTGGAGTCTCGGTAGATGACGAAGCCGTACCCCACGGCTCCGTTCGTCGCCCTGGAGCCGTCCGAGAAGACGATCATATGGCTTTCCGGTACTGTCTTTAGCCAGCGCTCGAAAGCTTTCGCAGCCTCTTCTTTGCATTGAACTACTATCTGATCCTGTGAGCTTGGCAGGTACTGTGATTGGAGGAACGTTGGTCTTCCGCATCTTGGCAGAAGTTCAGCCGTCCGTTGTAGTCTCGTCTGTTGCTGTCCCTGCTGGGAGAGCCGCGCGACTAGCGGGTGTCGGCGATCAATCCTCTGTAGTCGGACTGCGGCCCGTAAACGGACGCCTTCTAAGGCGACTTTGGCTGACGGTAAGCCGGCGTCTCGGAGGAGGCTACTGGTTGGCGTTGTCCTCCAGACAGGTAGAACGATCCTTGCTGCCGCTGTAATGACGCTGTCGATCTTCTGCACGAGCCCCTTCTGGCCTGTGTTGAC